>NC_133617.1:369254143-369554143 GCF_048593235.1 Sminthopsis crassicaudata
TTTCATCCATAACTAGGTGGCTTCTGAGGTTTCTTCCAGTTTTGAGATCTATGATCATATGATCCTATAGCCCTCCTTGATTTTTACTGCATCCAGATGATTGATGTAAAAGTCTTCACACCAAGATAGTCCCTGATACCTAAGATGCATTTGGTCCACTTCAAGAAACCCCTTTGCAAAAAAACAAAAGCTATAAATATTAGGGAATGGTAATTCTTAAGGCAGAAGATTTGTCCCAGAATCCCTTTAAATGGGTAAGATCCCATAAAATTGCTTACAATTCACTAACAACATAATGTGAGAGACACGAGCTGCAAAGGGAGATATTCAGAGATGCAAATGAGTATGTGTAGAACAGGTATTGGAATATGAATTTCTGGAACAGATCTTAAAACTGGCACAAGGGTGAAAATATGGCAGGATCATTGTTTGGAAGGCATAGGGAAGTTGGTGTGATTTCACAGAGAAAGTATGAATCCCTATTGATAAAGAGCCTACTTAAGGGCTGGAAATAGGGAAGAGAGGAAAAGGGCAATGACTAAAGAAGTCTCTGAGGAAGCTTGAATGCCCAATTTCCTTTTGATTCATAGTGCCCTCACCCTCAGAGATTGCTAAAGGCAAATGTCTCTGATGAGATTACTCTCTTTTAGGTTGGGCTGAGAATTCATCTTGCTCCTGAATACAAGAACCCATTTATTCTTGTGTAATTCTATAATGTATGCCTTTCCCCATTTCTCTATTACTTCTTGTTTGGCTAAATATGTTGATTGCTAACGATGATTATCTTTTTATCATAAGTATTTGATAGAAGAGAAGTAACTTGGTCAAGATTAAGGTAACTCTTTATATCAAGCAGGTCATATCCAGAGGAAAGACCTAGGGAGAGACAGATAGAGATGCTTTCCAGGGTCAAAAGCTTCTTAGCTTCTGGAATCACATCTCCCTGTACACATGAAGCATAGTCATAGGGTTATTCTTTAAGGAAACTCTCAATAATACTGGAATGAAGGTGTTACATTCTTATTTGCTCATTTATATATCTACTGTGTCCTCAACTAACTAAACTCCTTGAGAACAGCAACTATTTCTATATCCTCAGACCTTAGGAGAAAGTCTTGAGAACTATAGGCAATTAATAAATGTTTGCTAAATTAAATTGAGGAGGCAGCTGGGCATTTCAGTGGATAGCTCCAGAATCAGGAAGACCTGTATTCTAGTTTAGCTTCAGACACTTACTAGCTATCTGACCCTCAGCAGGACACTTAACCCTGCTTGCCTTAATCAATTGGAAAAGAAACTGACAAACCATTCCAATATCCCTGCAAAAAAAAAACTCAGAAAAAATGGGGAGCACAAATAGTCAGACACAACTAAACAAGTGAACACCAAAAATAAATAAATAAATTGAATGGTAGGTAGCAAAAGTCTAGAAGCAGAAAAGCTTGGAACCAGTTTAAAGAGCAATAAATAATATAACTTGGCTGGAGCATGTAATTAATAAAGGGGCAATAAGGTGAAAAAAGTAAATTGGAACCAGCTCGAAGGGGGTTTTGAATGTCAGACTAAAGGGTTTGGACTTTATTCAAGAAGCAAGGGACAACTGAGCTCTTTCCACTATACCTGCCATTTTTCAAGAATGCAGCTATACAGTAAGTAGCAGATTTAAACTATCTCTAACATTGTACCCTCTACCCATATAACCTTTTGGAGCTGATGGTCCTTGGACTGGACAGATGGACAAGAACATATCAGACAGCGGCTTCTGCCCATGATAGGACACTGAAAGGGGCCCCAGATAATTCACCGCCTGGAAAAATTCATTTCTCTCCCCACCTTCTTCTATTTAACCAGTCGGGATGGCTTTGCTCACTCTGTGTGTGTACACACATTAACTGGTGTTTTTCTTATCCTACTTATCCCAGGGAATCTGTTACAAAGCCGCCTTTTGGAAACTCATAAGTAGAATGTAATTCCCTGGATTTTATCCCCTGCTCAATGCTTTGCAATGTAGTTATTCCACAAGCCCTGGTATAAGAAAAGAAATATCCAGAAGCAGAAACGTGTTTAACCAAACTGAGGCTTCAGGGAGGAGGCAGAGGGGGGAAGTAGACTACCCACTCTCCCACAGTTCTTGTTTACTGGTCACTTCAAAGAGTTTGCCTATCTCTCTTTACCTACAGTTTCCCTTTAAGCCTCTATTCCTTTCTTTTTCCCCTGACCCAGAGAAGAAAGAGAAGGAAGAATCACTGATAGTCTCACCTTCTATAGGAACCATTTCCTAATCCCCCTAAATTCTAATGCCTTTACTCTGTTAAAAAATTTTTATTTATTCTATATATGACTTGTTTATACATTTTTCCTTGTTGTTTTCCATATTTCATTGGGTAGGGAACTGTTTTTTGCCTCTTTTTTGAACCCCCAATCCTTAGCATAGTGCATAATATATGGTAGGTATTTGATAAATACTTATTAATTGCTTGACTAATTGACTGAGTGGTATACAGCAATGTTCAGATCTCTACAGATAATTTTACAGCTTTCAATTAAGTTTCACACATTATCTTATTTGATCTGGTAAAATGAAAAATGTTACTGGCTTGGGGTTGCTTACTATAATCTTAATCAACAAGAAATATATCTAAAAAATGAAAAGACAGCAACATTCAATCAATCAACAAGCATTTGTTAAGTACCTACTAAGTGTCAGGCATGATTTAAGGTGCTGGATATATGAGTACTAAAAATTAAATGATCCCTACTCTCACTAGCAGTTTAATGGAGGGAAACAAGTCTACATAAACATATATACAGCACAAATATAAGTTGATAAATATAACTATTTACAAAGTAGTTAAATACAGGATAGCTTGGGAGGGAAGCATTGTGGGAATCAAAAAAAAAACTTCATGTAGAAGTTTTGCTTAAACTGAATCTTAAAGGAAGAGAAAAGTATGGAGAGAAGTATGGAAAATGGACAGTACAAAAACATGGAAGCAAGAAATGGAATGCAATGTAGAAGGAACAGAGAAAAGACAATTTAGCTGAATCATTGCATGTAATGTCCTTTCCAGAGCTCCCAAATTTGGATGCCAAAATATACCATCCAGACTAGCTCTCTGGAGCCTTGGTCTTAGTGGTAGTGAAGGAGGCAGTCCACCCAAGAGGATGGTCAAAGATGGAGTCCTTATTTCAAGTCCTCTCAGCCCTTAAATAGCTTGGTATAATTACATCATTACAGCATACTAAGTATGTGCCAACTAAAGAACCTTTATATCATCCCATCACACTGATCAAGTGCTAACTATAAGCACTCTGCTATTGATATGTAAATGCATCCCTTTACAGTAAGTATCCCTTGCTTCAAGTAGAACTCAAGTGGTCACATCCTCCCTGACTTCTTAGGAAGGGTGAGAACACCAAAGGGAGATGGGGAGCCCAACCATACGTTGTCAGCAGGTTCCCTCGGGGCTGAAGGATCTTATACCTTACCCAGAGTTCCCCCACTATCTGCATCCCTCTACAATTGCATGTAACAGGGGTGTGACATCAGTGAGGCTAGAAAGATAGATTGGGACCAGGTTGTGTGAGGCTCAAAAAACTCAATGGAGGTGTATGACCTATTTGTTTGATCTATGAATCAAAGGAGATGATTTTTTTTTTTTTTAATGTTTAACACAGTGCTAAGCACATAGTAAGTGCTATATAAATCCTAGAAGTAATAGGTAGCCATTAGAGTTGATGGAGTAGAAGAGTCACATGATCAGATTTGCACTTAAGGAAAATTACTGTGACAACAATGTCAGAGATAAACTGGAAAGTAAGAAATCTGAGGCAGGAAGACGAAACTATTGTGAATAATTGTGTAATGAAGTTATCATAAGCTGTAATAATAAATATATATATATAATATGTAATACTTCAAAGCTTCCAAAGCACTTTATATACATTGTTGTATTTAAATTTTGTGAATTTTGTGAAATAGGCAGTTGGGTCTTATTATTTCTATTTTAGAGATAAAGAGGCTGAGGTTGTAAGAGGTTCTAATCTCTTAAAGTGAGATTAGAACTCTTCTGACTTAACTCTTTTTATAAGGAACATGCTAATTATCTTATATAACTATATGGACTTTTCCATTGGCTATAACAACCAAAATCCTTGCTCCTCTCCCTCCCTGCCCCAAAGTTCTTACAAATATGCATATATATTTACATAGATAGAAAGATAGATACATAGATATAGTATATATAGTATATAGATATATACTATAGTATACTAGATATAGTATAGATAGATACAGTAACAAACACTAGGGATACAGGGATACAGACTAAAAAGAAACATCTCTGACTTCAAATAGCTTACATCCTAGTGGAAGAATATCAGTCACAACATCCAAGCCTTTGTGGCAGGCTTCATTTGCTTCTTGTTTCTGCTTTTGCCTCTCTTGACTGTTGTCATACATTAAATGCCTTCTTACCTTGGAACTTCCCTCCAGGCTGCACCCCACTTCTCCCTTTAGTGAGTTACTCCTGAGGCTTCCATTCTGGGGAAAGGTCCAGACTGGCTATCCTTCATTTCTCTCTCAATACTCCTGATTCTCCAAATTTCATCATCTTCCCCCTCATTTGCACCCCCCTCTCTGCTTTTTAACTCTTGTTGTATTTTCTTCCACTTGAACGTAAGCTCTTTATGGGCAAGAACTATGTTATATTTTGCCTGTATTTTTTATCTTCAATGCTTAGTACAGTATTAAGTGCATAGTAAATGCTTATTAAATACTTGTTGATGAACTGAGTAACTGTGAGCTGATAAAATTGATTAGTTTTTCAAAAAAAATCCTACTTTAAGGATTTAGAAGCTATCTTGTCTAGTTCTCTTCTTCTAGATAGAAGTATTTATATTATTTCAGACTACTTACTTCATCAGATTGCCAGAAGAGTCTATGACACAACAAAGGCAAATCTCTCATGTTCTAAAGCAGAGGTGTCAACTATATGACCCATATGTAGGCTACATGTGGCCCATAATCCTTGAGTACAGTTCAAACCAGATTAAAATGTGTTGGTAAATATTTAACAAAATAAATAAAAATATAATAAACATAGATATTGATAACAGATGATTGGGATCTACATTTAATACCAACCCTCTTTCATTCTCCCCCATTCATTTAAGGTTGATACCCCTAATCTAATTTTTTTTTTATTTTCAGGGCTCAAATTTTAAGAGGAATATTTGCATGTCCAGGGGAAGTTGGTGAAGATGTTGAAGAGTCTGGAAATCACGAGTGAATGGATAACTAGATGAATAGTCATATGAAAAATAGTAGAAGGAACTGGGAACATTTAGACTGAAAAAGACAAAGCTTGAGGTGAAGAGAAAAATGTATTGATCTTCAGATATCTGTACATCATCTGGAAGAAGGAGTGAAATTCTTCTTCATAGCTCCAGAGGAATGAACCAAGATGGAAGTTATAAGTTAGAAAAGTTTATAGAATTTGCAAACTTTTTACCAGTTAGAACCATTCCTAAATCCAATTGGCTATTTTATGCTATCCCTGCCACTGAAGCTATGAAAGCAGGGACTTACTGGCCATTTTCAGCATATTTGATATAGAATTCAATATTTCAGTGAGTGGAAAGTTGAGCAAAATGATTTCTAAAAATCCCTTTCCATTCTTGTTTAGTTGTTTCAATCTTGTCTATCTCTTTATGACATACCATTTGGGATTTTCTTAGCAACAATACAGGAGTGATTTGCCATTTCCTTTTATGGCTCATTTTATAGATGAGGAAACTGAGGCAAACGGTTAAGTGACTTGCTCAGGATCGTTAAACTACTAAGGAAGATAAGAGGAAGGAAGATGCCTTCTAAATTCTAGGAACAGCACCATTTAGCTGCCCACTTTCCATTCTAAGATTCTTCTCTTCTTTTTTATGTAAATTCTATCCCTCCCCCCAAAGAGTTCACAGTCTGTTTGGGAAGACTAAACTAATTCAAAGTAATTTAAAGAATATATACTAAGGTATATTATATAACATATAATAAGCTATATTATATGTGTGAGTTTACGTATATATGTAATAAGATTTAAAGTACCAAATTCATATTATCAAGAAGTTCAATGGCTAAAGAGAAAAAATGCTAGGCTAGCATTCAGAACAAGACTCTACACCCAATTTTCTACCATCCAGGGCCACTCCTAAATTCCCTGCCATTGAGGCTATTGAAACAGAGACTTATTAATCTTATGACTTATGACCTTATTATTGACTTAAGCAAGTAGTTTTCTCCTACCGGGCTTGCCTCTTCATCTGCAAAATAGAGGTGCTGGAGTAGATCATTTTCAAAGTCTTTTCTAGTTTTCAATTATATATTAAGGGGGGCTTGTTCCATAACCTTGAAGAAGAATATGGGTTACAGGTTATATCTATGATTTCTTAAGATGTCCTTTAAGGCCCTCTGTTTTTCTCACCTTACTATGCTACACAGGTCTTTGGGCATCAAGTATATAGAAAATTTTCAATAAAGCTAGAGCATCTCATAGATTTGCCCATGAACTTGTAAATAGAGGTTACCAGGCAGGCAGCTCTATACTTCAACAAGACAATTCATATAGAGTTTTATAAAATATGGTCCACAAAGCAACTTTGTGCCACAACCTGTAATATAAATCTAATTATTCTCACTTTAGAGGTGAGGAAATGGATTTTCAGAGAAGTTAAGTGACTTGCTCATAGTTACAAAGCTAGTTAATATTGGAGCTAGGATTTAAAACCAAGTCTCTGAATCCGGTTCACTTTCTACGACATAGAACTGCCTCCAAAGCTGGGCAGAGTAATAAATGCCCTAAGGATGATCAGAAGTATACAAACCTCCTCATCCCCTTCCAGAACTGATTCCCTCAAAGAGGAAAAGGGAAGATAGTACAGGGTAAATTATACCACATAAAGAGGTGTAAAAGACCTATTACAGTAGAGGAAAAGAAGGAAGGAAAGGAGCATTGTTTGATTCCTACTTTCATTGGGTTTGGCTCAAAGAGGGAATAACATATACACTCAGTTGCATATAAAATTTTATCTAACTCTATAGGGAAATAGAAGGGAAAAGAGGAAAAACAAAGGAAAAGGAAGACTGATAGAAGGGAGCACAGAAGTATGAGGGAAAAGAGGAAAGAAAAGTCTAAATACTAGATTGAGGGAAGTGGTAGTCAGAAGCAGAAATGATTCCTTTACCTGCCTGACACAAATGCCTAAAATTCACATGTAAGAATCACACACACACACACACACACACACACACACACACAACCTTTGAGTTAAAGCATAAAAGCCCCCTATTAAAATATGAATGTCTTATTTTCAGATAATGAAATTGAAACTATTTCCACTCATATGAAAGAGTGTTCCAAATCATTATTGATCAGAGAAATGCAAATTAAAACAACTCTGAGATACCACTATACACCTGTCAGATTGGCTAAGATGACAGGAACAATGAATGTTGGAGGGGATGTGGGAAAACTGGGACACTGATGCATTGTTGGTGGAGTTGTGAAAGAATCCAAACATTCTGGAGAGCAATCTGGAATTGTGCCCAAAAAGTTATCAAAATGTGCATACCCTTTGATCCAGCAGTGCTACTACTGGGCTTATATCCCAAGGAAATACTAAAGAAGGGAAAGAGACCTGTATGTTCCAAAATGTTTGTGGCAGCCCTTTTTGTAGTGGCTAGAAACTAGAAAATGAATGGATGTCCATCAATTGGAGAATGGTTGGGTAAATTATGGTATATGAAGGTTATGGAATATTATTGTTCTGTAAGAAATGACCAGCAGGATGAATACAGAGAGGCTTGGAGAGACTTACATCAACTGATGCTGAGTGAAATGAGCAGAACTAGGAGATCATTATACATGTCAACAATGATTCTGTATGAGGATGTATTCTGATGGAAGTGGATATCTTCAACATAGAGAAGAGCTAATCCAATTCCAATTGATCAATGATGGACAGAATCAGCTACACCCAGAGAAGGAACACTGGGAAATGAGTGTAAACTGTTAGCATTTTTTGTTTTTCTTCCCAGGTTATTTTTACCTTCTGAATCCAATTCTTCCTTTGCAACAACAACGACAACAACAAAATTCGGTTCTGGACATATATATTGTACCTAGGATATACTATAACATATTTAATATGTATGGGAATGTCTGCCATCTAGGGGAGGGGGTGGAAGGAAGGAGGGGAAAATTTGGAACAAAAGGGAGTACAAGGGATAATGTTGTAAAAAAATTACCTATGCATATGTACTGTCAAAAATGTTATAATTATAAAATTAATAAAAAAAATTTTAAAAATATATGAATGTCTTACCTAGGAGGAGGGATGTTGTGCAGTGGTACATGCTAAAACATTTGTGGATTATTGTTGGTCGTCACTTCTTTCACTACCTACATATTGACTTCTAGTACCTATGTATTTCCTGACTTTTAAGAATTTATCCATTTTCTGACCTTTGACTGCCTTGATTTCAGGATTTGTAACATTCTTGAATTGTAATATACTACAACATCTGACTTTAGTCCTCTTCTCCCAATAACCAATAACCCTGTTATCTGTGACCCCAATCTACTACAACCCATGATATAAATAATAAGGGTGAAATATTCCTCGTTAAGAGTCTTGTCTTCCTACTAATAAATTTTGGTAGAGTTGTGAAGTTATCCAGCTTGTATGGAGAGCAATTTGGAACTATGCCCAAATGATTATAAAACTGCATACCTTCTGGATCCAGTAGAGTCACTTCTGGGTCTATATGCTAAAGAAATCATAAAAAAAGGAAAAGGACCCACTTGTGAAAACATGTTTGTAGCAGCTCTTTTTATGGTGGTAAAGAACTGGAAAATGAGTGGATATCCATCAATTGGGAAATGGCTCAGTAAGTTCTAGTATATGAATGTAATAGAATACTATTGTTCTATAAGAAATGATGAGCAGCAAAAAGTTATCAAACTGGGCATACTCTTTGACCCAACAGTGTTATTACTGGGCTAATATCCCAAAGAGATTTTAAAGAAGGGAAAGGGACCTGTATGTGCAAGAATGTTTGTGGCAGCCCTCTTTGTGTTGACCAGAAACTGGAAACTAAGTGGATGCTCATCAATTGGAGAATAGCTGAATAAATTGTGGTATATGAATATTATGGAATATTATTGTTCTGTAAGAAATGACCAACAGGATGATTTCAGAAAGGCCTGGAGAGACTTACATGAACTGATGATCTGTGAAATGAGCAGGACCAGGAGATCATTGTATACTTCAACAACAACACTATATGATGATCAATTCTGATGGATGTGGCCCTCTTCAACAATGAGATGAACCAAATCAGTTCCAATAGAGCAGTAATGAACTGAACCAGCTATACCCAGCAAAAGAACTCTGGGAAATGACTATGTACCACTACATAGAATTCCCAATCCCTCTATTTTTGTCTGCCTGCATTTTTTATTTCCTTCACAGGCTAATTGTACACTATTTCAAAGTCCGATTCTTTTTGTACAGAAAAACAAATGTTTGGACATGTATACATATATTGTATTTAATTTATACTTTAACATATTTAACATGTATTGGTCAACCTGCCATCTGGGGGGGGGAGGAGGGGAAAAAATAGAAGAAAAGGTTTGGCAATTGTCAATGTTGTAAAATTACCCATGCATATATCTGGTAAATAAAAACTATTACTATTTTTAAAAAAAGAAAGAAAGAAAAAAGAAATGATGAGCAGGCTGAATTCAGAAAAGCCTGAAAGACTTACTTGGACTGATGCTGAGTGAAGTGAACAGAACAAAAAGAACATTGTACATAGTAACAACAAAATTAAGTGATTATCAACTATTATAAACTTAGCTCTTCTCAGCAGTACAGTGCTCTGAGATAATTCCAATAGACTTGGGATAGAAAATGCCATTCACATTTAGAGAGAGAGAGCTATGGAAACTGAATGCAGATTAAGCATACTACTTTCACCCTTCTTGCTTTTTCTTTCTCATGGTTTTTTCCTTTTGTTCTGATTTTTCTTTCACAACATAACTCATATGAAAAATGAATGTACATGTATAATCTATACCAGATTGGTTGCTAGCACGAGGAGGGGGGAGATAAAGGAAAGAGGAAGAAAAGAGCCTTGTAAAAATGAAAGTTGAAAACTATCTTTATATATAATTGGAAAAATAATGTACTATTAAATGAAATTTTTGAAAAAAAAATTTTTAAGTCTTGTCTTCCATATAGGGCCTTAACTTACAAAATCATACAGTGTTAAACATGTTAGTGAACTTAGAGATCATCTAATCCAACTCCTTCATTTTACATATGTAGAAACTGAGGTACAGAGAAGGGGTGTTACTTGCTAAATGTCACACAAGTATAAGTGGCAGTATTAGGATTCAAACCCAATTCTAAAGGCAGCAGTCTTTCTGCTACACATGGAACCCACTCATTATGTAGATAAAGCGAGGCACAAAGAAATTAATTAACTAGGCTATGAATCTTAGTCTTACTCCAAAACCATTATGCGTTCATCCCTTTGAGAAAATATACAATCTTTGCTCATAGAAATATTCCAATCTGAGCCATGCCAACCTTTTTTGGTCCCATCTCATTTTGAAGGTGTCATACCCCCTTGTCTGTTCAAAATCAAAGGAGGAATCATTGGGAAAAACGGTCTGTTGACTATGAATTTCATTCCTCTCCCTACCTCTGGCTATTTAAACAGTTAGAAGACTGGCTTTGTTCACTATATGTGTGTACACACATTAGCTGCCTTGTTGCCCATCTTACTTATCCTGGGGAATTTGTGTCAAAGCCGTCTTTTGGAAACTCATAAGTAGGATATAATTCTGTGGATTTTATGTTCTGCTCACTGTCTGGAAAAGTAGTTTATTCCACAAGCCCCTGACATACTAGAAGAAAAGGGGAATGCATAAAAAACAGACATTTCTCTTCCAATGCATATAACTGATGTATTCTGGCTTGAGTAGGACAAACTCCCAAATTCCAAGAGGGTATGAGCAAAAGCAATTCCCTTCCCCCAATTATAGAAGGTTTTCATAAAATCTTTGTACAGCTTTTAAGCTTTTGAACTTAAATAATTTATGCTGCAGATATGCTTTTTAAAATGGCATTTAAAGGCAATTTGAATTTTCTTCTCCCATTTGAGATGGGTTTTCATTCTGTCTACCGGAGGACAGGGTTTGCCATCTCTTCCATGGCAGTCATTTTTCATTTGTCAAAGAATCTGAAATAAGAATCCACTGTGCATGATTGGGTAATGAAGTTGTTATAAACTAATAGCTGACATTTAGATAGCACTTTAAGGTTTGCAGAGCGCTTTGCATATATTATCTCATTTGAACTTCACAACAAATTTGTGCAATAGGTTCTGTAGCTATTATTTTTCTTATTTTAAAGAAGAAGAAACAGAAACCCAGTGAGGTAAATTGATTTTTCTCAGTGGGCCAGTTAGGAACAGATAAAGCCAAAAATCAAACACATCTCTAGATTTTCAAATCCAAAACTTTTCAATAAATATCCTTTCCCTCAAAATATGTGGTTCCTTAAGACTTCTTTTTTTCTTTTAGCAGTACTGCCATCATGCGGAATGGAAATCTAAGAGTCCTCTTTGATTTCTTCTTTGCTCTCTAATTCCAACAATTTGTCAAGTCTTATCAACTCTTCCTTGTTAACATTATTTCTCCCATATATTCCTTCAATGACAAAAACAATGCTTAAGTGCTCACTAAATGCATAGCACTGTCCTTGGTGCTAGGAGAGATAGAAAATTTAGATAAACTACCCAAGGAATTTATCAACTATTTGGAAGTTAAGATACCAACTCTGATAATATGCACAATATTACATATGCAATATTACATGAAATACGCATTAAAAAGTTACAAAACAAAATTCTGTAAAAATTTAAAGGAGGTGAGAATTCATGAATAAATGAGGAGTCAAAGAAGGCTTTCTGAAGGTGGGTGACATTTGAATTGAGTTTTAAAGACTGAATAGTTCATTGGGGGGGAATGGTTTGGAGGCAACTGGGGTTAAGTGGCTTTCCCAAGGTTAACTGATAAGTGTTACATATCTGAGGCTGGAATTGAACTCAAGTCCTCCTGATTTCAGTAGCAGTACTTTATCCACTACACTAACTAGCTGCCCCCTGCCCCCGAATGAATAGTAAAAACAAACAAACAAACAAACAAACAAACAAACAAAAACAAAACAAAAACAAAAAAAAAAAAAAAAACAAGAGAAGAGACAGCATTCCAGGAACAAGTATCAATTACATAGAAGAGTCAAAAATTGTGTTTTGATTTTGGGGAGGGAGGGAAAGGGACAGCTTGGTCCAGTTTGGCTGAAGAACAAAGTACATGTAGAAGACTAATAAAAGGAGCTAACAAGATAGGATATTACCAGACTGTAGAGAAAAAGTTCTTTGTACTCTAATAGGTGAACAATACAGAGTGACCAAAAGTACTCAAGCAAAAGAGTAACATAACTACATGACTTAGTAAGAAAGATTATTCTAGTCATCGTGCAAGATCTTTGTGATAGCCTCTTTGCTACAATTAGATTTTAATTGTTTACATCAATTTCATTTTTTACAAAAGCTTTTTTATTTTCAAAATAGATGCAAAGATAATTTCCAACATTCACTTTTGCAAAACCTTATGTTCCAATTTTTTTTTTCTGCCTCCCTTTCCTAGATGGTAAGTAATACAATATATATTAACCCATGTTTTGCATCAATTTTCATTGCCTTTGGTTTTCTTTTCATGTTTTGACATTTCTTTGTTTATTAAGATTACATCTATGATCAGAAGGAATTTGGTGGAGTTCCCTTTTTTTGCTATTTATTTACTCACAAATAGTTTATGTAGTATTGGAACAAATTGTTCTTTGAATGTTTGCTAGAATTCATGTGTGAACACCTGTGGTCCTAAAGTTGTTGGGTTTTTCCCTCTTTGAAAGTTCATTAATAGTTCAATTTCTTCTTCTGAAATTATATTGTTTGATTCTCTATTTCTTGATCTGTTGATTTGGGTGCTTTATGTTTTTGTGAATACTCATTTATTTTGTTAAAGTTGTAGGTTTTATTGGCACATAGTTAGGCAAATAGTTTCTAATAGTAATTTTTTCTCCATTATTTGTTTTGAGTTACTTTTTTATACTGATAATTTAATTTTCTTCTTTCTAGTTTTTAATCAAATCAGCAAATTACTTTTTATTTTATCATTCACTTTTTCCACAAATATTATTATTATTATTATTATTATTATTATTTATTTATTTATTTACCAGTTCAATAGGGTTTTTTTTTTAACTTTTGTTTATCTTTTCTTTGGTTTTCGGGATTCCTATTTTGATGTTTAATTGGGATTTTTAGTTATTAATGTTAATATATAATTATAATTTATAATTAATTATTGGTTTTTCTATTTTTAATTAGAGCCTCAATTTCTTAATCTACTCTCTTTTTATTGATAAAAATATTTAGGAATATAAATTTCCTCCTAAGGACAATTCAGTTGGTTCCCCCCAAAACTGTCATGTTGTCACCTTCTTGTTGTTAACTTTAATGAATTATCCATAATTTTCATAGTTTGTTTTGACCCACAAATTCTTTGAAACTGTTATTTAGCCTCCAATTGATTTTTGTATATTTTTCAGTGGTCCTTTTAAAAGAATAATCATTATTGTGGTCAACAAAGACTATGTATAATATTCTGCTTTTCATCATTTTTTGTAAATTTTTGTCCTCAAACATGATTGATTCTTGCAAAGTCGCCATGCCCAGATAACATTATATATTCTTTCCCATTTTCCAGTGAATATCTAAGAGTCTATCATATGTTATTTTAAAAATTTTAATCAGATTCTTATATTATTCTTTATTAAGACTAATAAGAATAAATTAAGGTTCCCCATTACTTATTTCTCCTTATAATTTATTTAGTTTCCCTCTAATGATTAGAACTTATTCCATTTTGTGCATATATGGTAAGTTTTCAGTCAATGCATTGTCTATATTATCTTTATCTTTTTAAAGTAAATTTATATTTTCTTTGTCATTGTCTGAAATCATAATTCCCATATTGCCCTGCTTGTATTGTTATAGTAGTAGTAGTTGTTGTTGTTCAGTTAAAGCATAATAAATTTTATTCCAGTACCTTCTTTTGGCACTGAGGTTTTATTTTTCATGTTTCTTTTAAACATTGAATTTTTCTTCCTCATCCATTCTCTTAAGCTCTTTCATTTTATGGGTGAATTCACCCCATTCATATTCAGTTATAGTTGGTTATTTATTTTTCTCCATCCTGTCATC
The DNA here is from genome assembly GCF_048593235.1 of Sminthopsis crassicaudata. Taxonomy (NCBI): domain Eukaryota; kingdom Metazoa; phylum Chordata; class Mammalia; order Dasyuromorphia; family Dasyuridae; genus Sminthopsis; species Sminthopsis crassicaudata. Next base: position 369,268,539 of record NC_133617.1, read on the forward strand.
TTACAATTTTTCTTACATAGACTCCTTGCTCATTGTTTTTTTAAGATGTTCTTTTTTTTCCTTTTAAGATTTTCTTTACTATCCCTTCTCCAAGTTCAGAATTTGTTTTGCAAATAACTTATTCTTCCCTGAATATACACTTTTTTATGATACCCCACTTTTCCCTCTTCCTGTTCCTATCTGTATCCCTGGTGAGTTGCATATATTCCTAAACCTTGTGTTTGTGTGTATTCTGTCTTTTGAATAGTTTAAATGAACATGAATTTCAAGTAACACCTTCCCCCTTACCTTTCATGTTCACAAATAGCTCTATCTGTACATATCAATTATATATGTGTTAACAACTCTACCATGTTTCCATTCATTTTCCTCTAATGAGTTCTTCCTCGATTCCTCTTCCTTTTTCTTAGAACATCTTCAAAACAAAATAAACCCTTTATAAATTTTCTATCTTTACATCTTCTTGGGACATTAGAATTTTGAAAGAAGGGGAGGTAAGAGAGAGAATAAGAATTTAAATAGTACCTAATACATGCCAGGCACTGTGCTAAGTGATCTACAAATATTATCTCTTATAATCCTTACAACAACACTGAAAGGTAAATACTGTTATTATCCCTATTTTACAATGGTGAAAACTGAGACAGGAGTTAAGTGATTTACCCAGAGTCCATACAGCTAGAAGGAAAATATCTGAGACCAGATATGAACTCAGGTCTTCTGACTCCAGTACTTTGTGTGACTCAACTGCCCTAAAAAATCTTCTTAACATTTCTCTCTTCATTAAATTATAAACAGTTCTTTCTTATAAAGTTTCTTCTGATTGTTTAGAGATAGATATCTATATCTATATATCTATATCCATCTATAGATATATCAGTCAAAATTCCTTGTTGGCTCCCTTTTTTTTTCTTCAAGAATGTTTGAAAGTCTTCTATTTCATTGAACATTTTTTTTCTTCTTAAGATTGTACTCACTTCTGCTGTGAAAGTTATTTTTGGTTATATTAAATCTTTATCTTTTGATTTGGGGGAATATCTCTAGCATACTCTTCTTTTCCATGATAGCTGCTAAATTTTGAGTGATTCTCATTGTGTTTCCTTGATATTTGAATACTTTCTTTCTGGCTACTTGTAATATATTTTTCCCTTTTACCTTGAAATTAGATTTTGGGAACAATATTCCTAGGAGTTTCCCTCTAATATTTAGAAGCTATACAATTTTGTGCTGCACCATTTCTTTTCTTATCAAGAGGTAATCAGTGAATTCTTTCTATTTTCACATTGCCCTTTTCTAATATGTCTAAACAATTTTCTTTCAAGATTTCTTGAAAAAAAATATTTCCAGGTTCTTTTTGGGAAGATATCATAAATTCTAGTTAATCCAATGATTCTTAAGTTACATCTCCTTGAAATTTTTCCAGATTATTTGTTTTCACCTGAAATATCTCACATTTTCCAATGTTTTCTCAATCTTTTTATTGTTTTAAGAATTTTTGTTGTTGCTTGGAGTTATTAATTTCTATTTGGTCTACTCTGATTTTTTAGGCAGTTTGTTACTAAGGTAAGATTATGTTCCTTTTCTGTTAAGTTAATCATTTCTTTCTCAGTTCTCTTGTTCATAACTCTCATTTTCTTTCTTTTTTTAAATTTTCAAATCATCTCTTCACATAATTCTAATTATTCTTGTGACCAAGTTATTTTTTTCTTTGAAGTTTTGATTGTAAGTATTTTTGAGTCATTCTCTTCTTTTGGACTTGTGAATTGGTCATTCCTGGCATCAAAAAGTCCTTTACTTTTTTGGTTTACTTATGTTTTGTTGTTTATGTCTCAGGAGTTGAGTTCTAAGTCTCCCTTTAGATATATATTTCACCCTAGTGATTTTTCCAATAGGCCAGATTCTTTCTTTACTTGAGGATCAAACTAAGTTAGGGTTTCAATTCATGCCGTTTCTTTCACCACAGATACCAACATGTTATCAATGTGACTTGAAGCTCTTTCTTTTGAAAGTTCAATTTCTATTAATTTTTAAAAGAAAAATTTAATCAGAAAGATAAAGTACACAGAGCCAAGATAATGAATGATAGAAACCTATCAGCCAAATTCCCATCTACAAACCTTTTCAAACAGATCTAAAAAGTACATGAGACCAAATACTGATAGAAAAATTCAGACTGAGTCATTTGTCTAGTTCAGGTCACCATAGGGACTGAGAAGGAAGTCTGCAAGTACTTCAGCACTTAGCCATAGTCTGCACATTAGGGGGGAAATGGTTTTAGACTCACATAGGACATCTTTAGACCAATATTGGGACCCTGCAACAGAAACATATACCAACTGGCATCTTTGTCATTCATTATACAATTCTGGGTCAAAGATCCAGGTTGATTGAGAAAGAAACCTGTTCAAGGGAGTGGCATTCTGAGTATATATACCACTGCTACTATTGTTAATAGCTTTTGAGATTCCTCTTTCTTCAGTATATTTTCCAGTGACCTCGCCACTCAGAATGCCACCTTTCAATGCTTCCTATTACCTACCAATAAAGCTCAGGTTCTTTAACCTGCCATTTAAGGCCTTCAATAATCTATTTCCAACCTTTTACTACAGCCCGAACTCACACAATGCTCTTTCATGTACTTTATAATGAAACTGAATTCAATTGCTTCCTATTAACTGAAAAATGTCTTGTTCTCTATTTTTTCTTCTAGATCTTTGCTTGTATCATCCCCTATGTCTGGCAAGGTCTCATTCCCAATCTCTGCCTATTAAGCAAGCTAGAACCATGATGCACAGTCTGCCTGAACCAAGGAAGACTTTAAGTTCAAATCTTACCTTTGTCAATTATTAGTTCTGTGTTTTGGGGCAGGCCATTTAACTTCTCTTTGCTTCCATTTTCTCAATTACAAAATGAGGATTATTGCACCTACTTTCCAAGGTTGTTACAAAGAATAATGAAATTACATTTGTAAGGCGTTTCAGCAAAGTATTTGTGTTTGCTAGAGAGTTAAGTAAGCCACTCTTCTAATAGGCCCTTCCATTCATAGGTTCCTATACAGTTTCCCAGATCCTTATTGCTACCTTAGTATTGGGTCCTTACCAAAAGAGGAGAGCACACAAGGATGCTGTTAAAAAATGAATCAATTAAAAAATTATCAAGTACCTATTATATTATATGCAAGTTTCAATATTAGGTACTGGGTATACAAATTCAAAAGCAAGGCAAGGGATCACATATTCCGGAATACAATCTGTTCCCAGATGAATAGATGCAAATAAGATACACTAGAGTAGAGGGAGGGAATTAAAAAATGAAGAGAAAAGAAAAGCCTGGTGGAAGGAAGAGATATGAATTGATCCTAGAAAGGAGGTAAGGATTTCAAGAAGTAGAGATGGAAAAGGAAAGACAGTTAGCTGGTACAAAAAGGCATGAAAGTGGATATTCAAATGCCATGTAAAGGAACAGCAAGTAATGTAATGCTGGAGAAACTGAGGCAAAGTAGAGATTAGAGAATTTTCAATATTTTATTAATTGGAGAGTTTGATAGACTGGACAGGATGCTCATCTTAAAGTATCCAATGTGAATGTGAATTCTCAATGACATATATATACCCACATGGCTCAACTACAGGGGTAGACCAAGGCAGGGGAGGAGTCAGAATATCGAGAGTGGGAACAGACTATCAATCTGGTTCTGGGGGGGAAAAACTAGGAAGCCAGAGACAGGATGCCTAAAAAAAACAGAAGTAAAGATGTCAATGAGGTATCGCAGATAGTCTTATCTCTTGGAATATTTAGAGGGGGTAGTTCCATAAATTCTTGAGGACAGAAGGAGTTAGCAGCTAGAAAGTCTGAACTTCCCCTTATCCTGAGCCTCACATTGACAATTTATAACCTTAGAGCAGTGGCCCTCATTCTTAATGAACCAGAGGTGGGGTTTGCAACTAAGGGGATTGAGGCAGAATAGTTAAGGAAACTGAAGCAGAATATTTAGGGAAACTGAGGCAGAACCAATTAGGAAACCTGAGTCAGGACAATTAAAGAGAACTATGGTACAACAGTAAGCCCCTGGACCTACACAGCTCATATAATTCATGATACTATATATTAACTCTGGCTCTTACTGTTCTTCAACTCTCTTGTTGGGTTTATGAACTCAAGTGTGATTCAGGAAATCTTCTACAGGGTCTAATTGATCTAGTCCAAGAATTCCTCCATTTATCAGGAACCATTTTCATTGCTACTCAATTGCAGTTGTTTAAAGTTTGTGTAATCCCAGGAGGAGCCCAGGAACTCCTCATTTATTTCATCATTGTATCTATCCGCTGCTTTATATAGGACTTTATGGTTCATTGATGTATATGACTCCTTGAAAGAATTTTAGGATAACAGGTAGGTTTCCCTTTATTGAACCAGATCATATCCCAAACTAGCTTTCTCTCTGGACACCTCAGACCTAATTTTCTTTCTGTTTTTCTCCTATTAAAGATCAAATCCATAGTATAACTTAAGTATTCAATTTATCAGCTACAAGATACTAATGGGGTAAACTTTATCATCTAATTGAGGCTAACTCACTGATATCCAAAAGGAACTGAGCTTGAATCTTCTCAAAAATACATACTTAATGTTAGAACAAAGAAATCTTTCCCAATGACCTTCTTAACAAGAACTCATCGTAAGCAAGAAACTTTCATAACTCTTAGGGATTCACGTCAACTTAGGAAGACTTCACCAAACTCCTCTTATACATATTATGTAAGAAACCCTAAAATGTGCCCTCCAGATTTACCAAATAAATGGGAAAGAGCTAATATGCAAGAAGTATTTTATTTTACAAAGTTGTTTGCTGATTGGCCCCTTTAAATAGGAATTCCATTGATGCATTTAAAATAGGATTGAATTAACAAAAACCCAATTTACATCATTATTACCATTATGGAACATAGTTCATAAAGAAAGATCCATCTAGACTCAGTAAAATAAATAAAACCCTATATTTGAACAACAACTCTTGTAGACCCTCATAATTTTCTTTTCCAAGTGATAGATTTCAATATCACCCCAGCTAAATGGGATAGGACAAGATTGCCACCTTCTGTAAGCACCACTACTCCCAAACTTCTTTTTCTCACTCCACCTTTACCCTAGGAAGGATTTATTATTGTTCAGGGAAATGAAATTTTAAAAAATAAAAGGAGTTTTAAAAGTTAGGCACTTAAGAAGGAGAGAGGAAAGGAGAAAAATGAAGGAAGAAATGAAGGAAAGAAAGAAGGAAGGAAGGAAAGGAGAGAGGGAGGAAGGGAGAGAGGGAAGGAGGAAAAGAGGGAGGGAGGGAAAGAAGGGAGAAAAGAGAGGGAAGGGAAGGAGGGAAGGGAGAAAGGGAGGAGGGAAGGAAAGGAGGAGGAAGGAGGGGGAGGGAGGAGGGGAGGAGGGAAGGAGGGAGGGAGGGAGAGAGGGAAGGAAGGAGAGTGCTCTTTTCTTGGGAATATGCATAATGTAGGGTCTCCTCCCTCCGGGGAACAGACTGCTGTTTTCCCCTGACTTCTTGTTGGTCACTAGGACCCTTTTAATTGACAACTGATTCAGGACATTGTGAATACATTAAAGGGGTGCTCCCTGTCCCTTAGGCCTCTTCTGTGTGCTAGTGCTTAAATATAAACACAGCTCTCTGTGTTTCAGAGCATTGGGTGTAGGGATATACTTCCCTCCACCTGATTATGAGCCATGAGCTTATTGCTTCCTAAACAAGCTGGTACATGAGAAGGTACCATCTTCCAATTGTTTTTCTTTTTTCCTTTGGCACAAGACTTTCTGAGATCTCAAAAGGTTGCTGACAGTTTCTCAGGTATACAAATAGCAAGATAGTGGTGGCAGAGGCAGAGGCAGAGGCAGAGGCAGAGTCACAGGCAGAGTCACAGGCAGAGTCACAGGCAGAGGCAGAGGCAGAGTCACAGGCAGAGGCAGAGGCAGAGTCACAGGCAGAGTCACAGGCAGAGGCAGTAGATAAGCAAAGAGAATGAAACCACAGTAAATAAAGAGCCTACTTAGGGATGATCATTTGCTGTATACAGTCAAGGTGCAATACAAAATACTGCATTTCAGGTCTCACAAAAAACTGTTTACAACTGTCCCAATGAGGCTGTAACATTAGCTTCTCAACTGATTTCAATCATTCAATGTTTCTTTATTTTTTAACCATTCTCTTTTCTGGGAGAGAATAAAATTTCCTCTTCCATTACTGTTTCATGCTTGTACTCTAGGTACTTTTCGAAACTCTTCCTCCCACCCCAATTGCTAAGGGGAACCCTTAGACTAGGGTTAGACAAATTTCCCTCAGAAATTTGAAGTGGGTGTGGCATTGAAGTAATAGGGAATCTATTTAGTTTTCCCCCTGAGGATATAGGCAACCTTAGAGCAATGAATCCAGAGCAAACTTTCAGGGAAGATAAAGGGAAGGAATTGGTGAAGGTCATTTTGAGCCCCTCTGATCTCAGCCTATTGGTGCTTGTCCATTCCATTATATTAGGAAAGAAAGGGAAGGTAGGAAAGGAAGTTCTGTATGGTAGGAGAAAAAAAAAAAAAAACTAACCCCTTCTTTTAGCTCACTAACTCCTCTTTTATCATTTTTTTTAAAACTGGGAAGCTAAGTGGGTGGAGCCAGGAAGACTTGATTTCAAACATGACCTCAGAAACATCTATAAGGCTGTATAATCTAACCTTCATGTGTCTCAGTGTTGTCAACTGTAAAATGGGGAAACCGGTAAAAACAACACCTACCTCTCAGGATTGCTGTGAGGATTAAATGAGATAATAATTGTAAAGCACTTAACAAAGTACATGACACCTAGTAGATAATATTAAAATGTTAGGAACTATTGCAATTAGCTATTACTCCAGTTCCATAATAGTTAATGTCTACTCATCATACATGATATTGAGGAACAGAAGAATGCACTCCTCCCTCCCCAAAGAAAATTCTCAGACATTCTAAAATCTCAGAATCAACAAGAAGGCTCCTTTTCTTCTGTTCTCATTAGTCCTTTATGCAGCAGAGATCTTGGGGTATTACAACAGAAAAAGCAATAAATGGGACGATGGAGAAATGCCTTCCAATATCAGCTGTGGAACAAACAAGCTCTGTGATCTTAGCAAGGTGTCGCCCTCTCTATTTTCCAATTTCTATAAAATGAGGTTAGACTAAATGAGCTCCAAGGTCCCATCTAGTGTGTGTATGAGTCCACAAAGTGAGATGGACCAATGGTATTTTCTCCTTTACTCTATTCCCTTCTTCTCTGGTGGAGACAACAAGGAATCTAAAGTAGAAGCCAATGAGGGCAGCTAGGTAACCAGGCTCACAGAGACATAATAGATGTGTCTTGGGCAACTCATTTAACCCTGTTTGTCTTGACTCCTCATCTAAAATGTGAGCGAGAGAGGGAAGAGGCAAATCACTCCAGTTACTTTGCCAAGAAAACCCTAAATGGGGTCACAGAGTCAGAGGTGACTGAACAACACTAAAGAAACCAGGCATCTTCAAAATCTATAAACTGGAAAGGAAGTCTCTGAATGAACACAAGCTGGCCACAGCCATGTGTCCTGTTGGACCCAGTATTCAGTCACCAGGGAGAGGAGGATCTTAGCATGATGGGTGGACCTGGCTTTATTTAGCAATGTTCCCTAGATCTTGCGGGGAAATCAAATTTTAATAAATCAAGCATTATTTTTATACATCATATCCTATTTCCCCACTGACTTATATGGTCATTTCAGAGATGCTTAATCTTCACTTCTGATTGATTTTCATTCTATATTTCTCTACTTTCCCTCCCACCCCACCCCCCATGCTCAGCCTCTCTGTCAAGTAGTTAATGATCTGTAAACAAACCCTTCAGTGCATCAGGGAACTGCTTTCAAAAGAAGCTTTTGTAAAATGAAGCATCCTTGGGTTACACTGATCATCAATAACACCGTCATTTTATTGGTTCTTTTGAACATTGATTTTTTTTCTTAAATAGATCCCACCCAGACCTATGAAGTACCTATGAGACAAAAGTCAATTCTTCTCTCCATCCACTCCCACCCTTGTGTCATGAAACTAGTAGCATGAGGTAGGTGGGAATGGCAGAAGAGGTAGCCAGCTAGAGAGTGTGATGGGAAGCCCTGCTCCCCAGACATTGGCTCCTTCCCATTCATCCTGCCTTACTGTCACAATGCTTGGCAACTCGGCCTCCAGAGTCATTCCTATGTCCTAGCACAATTCGTAATTGAGGTACCCAGGTAGAATTATATATGAAGAAGGATGGAGCAGAAGGAGTGAGCATCCTTCAATCTTCATTTTCATCTAAGACAGTCAAAAGAGGGGAATACTACACACACACACACACACACACACACAGAGGGGGGGAGAGAGAGAGAGAGAGAGAGAGAGAAAGAGAGAGAGAGAGAGAGAGAGAGAGAGAGAGAGAGAGAGAGAGAGAGAGAGAGAGAGAGAGAGGGAGGGGGGAAGGGAGGGAGGGAGGGAGGGAGAGAGAGAGAGAGAGAGAGAGAAAGAGAGAGAGAGAGAGAGAGAGAGAGAGAGAGAGAGAGAGAGAGAGAGAGAGAGAGAGAGAGAATTTGATATGGGAATCTATTCAAGTCAACAAGAATTTAGAACAGGAAGAGGGTAAAGGGGAGCATAAGAAGAGGATATTTACTCAATATTAGCTCTGTGTGAGGTGCTATGTTCAGCCATGGGAATATACAGATATAATGAGATACAATGTTTGCCCTTAAGGAGTTTATCATCTTTTAGGAAAATGAAATCTGTACACAAATAATAATTTTTAATTATTACATGCAAAGGGGATATTGGTTGATTGTTGTCCTCAAAGAGGATCAAAATGACATCACCATGTAGGAGTTGAGGAACAGTATGCCTGACTATGGCTACTACTAGTTAGGAAGGTTCTACCACAGGTCAGGCACAAATAGTCCATATGAACATTGAGAGGGGAGAGGTCTCTAAATTTATACATTAAGTGACATGCCCAGGGTCACACATCTAATAAGTATCTAAGGCTGGATTTGAACTCAGGAATTTCTGTCTCCAGGCCCAGCACTCTGTGCACTTGTGCTACCTACCTGCCCCTGTCAAGCAGTGGAGCCTAAGAGATTTGAGAAGGGAAAAGGAATCTCATGGCTAGGAGTGAAGGGAAGGCATTATGAAGTTCTAACACCTATGATAAGTCTTGGAGAAGGATTTCAATATTTCAGTGGGAAGACATGGGGAGGAGGGGGAAACCATTGCAGACTGGTGGCATGGTAAGCACAAGACAGATATGGGAAAGGGTAAAGGAAGATCTGAGAACAGCAAAAGATCCAGTTTTGCTGGAATTTGGAGTATATAAAAAGGAGAATCATTGCAAAGATGAAATAACACTTTATAGCTATATTACAGAAAACATGCATACATACGGATCCTGAGATCATAGATTTTGAGCTATTAAGGATTCCTATCATCTGATTAACCCTCATTCTTCTGAAGTAGCAAATGCTCTCTCTTATCTCACTCTTCCTAAGAAGTCAGTTACAGAACCCCTTCAGGGTTCTAGAGGTTGTCCTGAAGAGCTGAGAAGTTTCTTTTTCTAATGCCATTGACTGGAGTCCTCATGCTGTGCTCCCCCATCCCTACCCCACCACACCCTTGTAGTCATCAGCAACTAGCATCCCAGGTTGATTTAACTGATTAATATCAATTAATCTGGGGCAGCTATATGGTATAGTTGATGGAGCACCAGTCTTGAAGCCAGAAGAACCTGAGTTCAGATCTGAACAAGTTGCTTAACCTCAGTTGCCTTGCCAAAAAAATTAGAGAAGACACTATAGTGGTTAGATTTGATGAGGAGTTGAGGGGTAGGTAGAATTTCTGAAGGGTCCAGAGTATGTACTAATAAGGGTTAACAGTTCTGCTTGAGGACAACAAAAAGGAATCTCCTGACAAACTAGATGGTGTCTGAATTTGACTTCCAATGACATGGGTTCAAACTCCATTTTTGCTATGTACCAACATAAAGTGTGACTGAGCAAATTATTTCTCTTCAAAAGGTCTCTTTTCTCATTTGTTAAATTCAAGAAACTAATAAATCTATCCATAAATGCTTATTAAGTAATTATTTTGTATCAAGCACTATGTTAGAGGCTAGAAATATAAAGACATAAATAAAATAGTTCCTGCCCCAAAGGAGGTTAAAGTCTGTAAAGGGAAACAGATAGACAAATGTTTATTAAATAACTATTTTGTATCAAGCTCTGTTAGATGCTGGAGATACAAAGGCATAAATAAAATAATTCCTGCCCTAAAGGAGGTTAAGATCTGTAAAAGGAGACAGATAGACAGATAAATCTTTACTTTGTTATGTATATGTATACATATAATATAATATATAATACAAGATAAGGGAGGAGGAAAGGGAGGCTCAATAAATGCTTTGAAAGAACCAGGGCTTTGAAGATTCACAAGTGAGGGTAATCCAAGTACATGAAGGTCATCTCATGTAAGGAATATCAAGTCTAGTTTGGTTGGATGGAAAAGGTGTATGAAGGGAAGCATAGATGGATCGTAACATCTCTCTGGTTTTTTCTGGTTCTAAATTGTGACATAACGGTATTGGGCACCTGCGGACTGAAAACTGAGACACATAATGGAGAAGACAAACTTGTCAACTTCTTAAATTTGTCTAGTTCTAGGCTTCGACCTGAGGAGACTGCCTCAGGGAACCATATTAGGTCTGCATGTTGAAGTTTGTTCATCTATCACGTGGGAGAATGGGTCTCAGTTTCCTGCTCTATAAAATGATGGGATTTGGACCAGATGGCCTGAGTCCCTTTCCAGTCAGTTCTAGAGCTCTGAGTTTACTTCACAGGATATGTGAAACACAATGGAGGTGAAAATATTTTGAAAGGTGTAACAGGCTGGACCTTGCAGGGGATGGTTAGCAGTTATCTCTTTGGATGGTTTATCCCTCGAGGGAGCTTCTTTCCCTGCCCTCTAACCTTCACCCCATCCAAGCCAAAGTGGAAGGTTTTATTTCAAGCCAGCCCAGAATCTTAGCACACAAGAAAAACTTCAAGGAAAACATACAGCTGATAAAAATTTAATGCTGTATGTAACAAAGCAAAATGAATATTTAATCCATGCTTTTATGCGAAACCACATAACCAAACAGATGCACGCTCCTGCACAGGAACACACACACACACACACACACACACACACACACACACACACACACACACACACACCAGTACTAACACCAACTTCGCACCAGGCCTGGTGGTGAAGCAGTTAAGCCATTGGCAACAAGCAGCTCCTAATAAACACTCAGCTAATTCTGTAGGAAAAGCACTAATTAGAAAAGCAATAATAATCGGTGTAATTGCTCTAAATTACCCTCCTAACAGAGAACTGTGCTTGGAGCCTGGAACACAGCTGCTCTCTGCCCTGCTGACTCCTGACAGTCGCTGCTGGGGATGGAGCTGGGCTGCTCTCTTCTGTCCTCTGCAGGCCTTTGTGGGGTGCTGCAAGGCAGCTTTCACCTAATCTAATATACTTTAGCACCCTCAGGTGTCCAAGTAATCCATTTAAAGAAAGAGGAGAAGGCGGGAGAGGCTGTGGTAAACCGGCAGGCTCCTATTAAAATAATAAATGGACCCAGTGCTCACTCAAAATGCTGACCAGGTACCTGGTGGTCCCATAGACATGACCAGGAGTTAAAACCTCTCAGGATGCAGACAGGGTTGATGTTGTTTCTGGACTTGGTTTGATTATTTAAGGTCTTGGTTCTGGAACGGCAGTCCACTCACTAGGCTAGACTACCTGACAATGTAAACACATGACATTGTTATGAGTTACTGTTATTATTTCATGACAACAATGATTACTAGTTATTATTATTTGATGATAATAATAATTATTTTTCACACCGACTTGGAGCCATAGAATATTCTATTCCCTTTAAACTCTTGTAGCAAGTAAGTCCCAAACCTTGTCTTTTGAGGAAGGAATGCCTTCTTATCACAGAAGGCCTGTCTACCCCAGTCTTCTTAAAGATGAGAAAATGGAGGCCCCATCACCTGAGGGTGATCAGGACATTTTGCCAAGGTACTGACATCCAAGGGTTCCCTTCCTCCCTGTAGTGCTCTTCTACTTCATAGTCTTTGACTGGTCCAGTAACACTGGGGACAGCCAACTCGCCCATACCTTAATGTTTCATCCCCATCTGGGAGAGGGCCAATATTGTCACACTCCTCTCTCAGGATTCAGCTTCTTCACCATCCACATAGCAGCGTGACTGTCCCCTAGTGGAGTGGACTTTGAATCACACTGCTGCTTTCTGGAGGCACACTCTGGTCCTCCGGGATCAGTGCCGTAGTGACTGGAAAAGTGCAAGGTATCTATCTCTGTCCCCTAATTGGTTTTCTCCTAGTGCTGCAATTCTAGGATTTGTTATACTGTGGGCAGAGCACCAAGTCAGTGACTTTTGTCTTTGGCACTTCACATCTTTCTCTTTCAGCTTTCTTGTGCCTAGGGAAATCACTTAACTCATATGCCTCAGTTTCCTCATATGTAAAATGATCTAGAGAAGAAAATGACAAACCACGAAAACCCCAAATGGAGTCACAACGATATGAATCTGAATGAAACGACTGAACTCACTGTTCACATTTTAAGGAGCCTATCCTCCCCAACCCATTCATTCCTATAAAATCTTGCCTTTTGGCAATCTGTCAGATAATTTTTGATAAGATATTAAGCCTATTAAGGGGTTAAAGTTTAACCCTCTCTCAAAACATTTTCATTTTCCTCAGCACATTTAGAATACTAAAATACCCTGAAGATCCAAAGGAATGAATATCTAATGGTAGATTTTCCATACATGACCATTTAGTAGAAATCTTTTTGTCAGGGAACCTAACTCATAAGCCCCCGGAGTGGCAGCACACAAATGACTTCCTATTGATAAAGCAAGCCCTATTAGTCACATGACTAATTCAAGACCTTCTGCCCAGAAAACACTTGCACCAATCTTTTGGTCTTTGAAAAACTTTCTGGGGCATTGACATTAACTAAGTGATGGAAGAGGAAGGAAGGAGAAAAGGGGGGGTGGGGGTGGAGATGCTATTTTCCTTTCATCAAGTGCCAGAAAAAGTTGCAAAGACTGGTTGAGCTGATACTTTCTTCTTTTTAAAGGTCTCCTGTGTCTTAGCATCTTTGCCCCACCTCCTCCTATTTTTCCCCTCATATTTCTCTCCCTTTCTACTCCCCAACCATTGTCCTGGGCCTGGCCAAATGGAAAATTTAATTTCCCACTAATTAGCTCTGAAGTAAATGTCTCTCCTCGAGTTACGGGGCTGCCCCCTTCCCGAGAGCTGGGGAATACAACTCACATGTGTCCAACATTTGACACTGCCTCAAATAGCAGAGCTGAGACAAAAGCTCTTGGTTAGCTATTGTCTTCACTCAAAGGTCAAGGAAAGATGTAGAGAATGGTCTAATGAATTCTTCATGACCCCTGAAATAGCCAGCATCTTCTGGGCATTCCATATCATTAGCTACAGGTTGGATCTTGAATGCGGGAAAGGAACCTTCCTTCAGTCTCTGAACAGGGCTCCCCTGGAGCTCCTTCCTCCTGTGTTCTCCCTAGGAAGATGTCAACAAAGCCAGGTCAATGAAACCAGAACTGAATTTATGAGGTCAAAGAAAGTTCAGACACTGAAGCATTTTATTTCCACAGAAATCATAAGTACTGATGTCTGGAAGAGACCATCAAAGTTCATAGGTTCCTGCCTTCTGTCCCCTAGAAGCATTTGACTTGGGGCAAAAATATATCTCCTCCCACTCCCAGAATCCTTAGGGAGAAGATTGCACCTCTCTCCTGAGCCACAGAAATTAAAAAATGCATTCAAATTCAATAATTTTTTTAAAATTCAGATAAAAAAAATTGATGGCCCACAAGAGGCCATCAATCTTATAGAAATGTTGAAGAGACCTTACTCCAGCCCAGAACTTCATCATCCTGTCCTGTTTCAGCAAAACTGATTCTATCCCAGTCTCTCACTTCAAGTAATGCTTGGAAAGAACCTGGTTTCATAAGGTCAAATGATTCTGAGGAAAGGCCCCTGGGCCAGTAATCACTCTAGGCTTCCAGTTTCAGATACCTTAGACCATTCATTTATAGCCAAATGGGGCAAATGACTTCCAATATTCACTCTCTTCCTTACCCTAAGCAGTCCTTGGAGTAAAGGGAGGAACAGAAACGCCCTATCCAGCCTCTGACACAATCTGGTCTCCTCCATCCTTCTCACCCAGACTGAAATCCTGATTTCCCTTTTCACAGATAAATGGAGCCCTTGCAAATGTCCCTCAGGCAATTAAGAGATGGGGAGAAGGAAGAGAGCTGAGAGATGTGGAAGGGGGGAGGGAGAGAGGCCAGAAATTTGAGTTAATGAGCTATGTACTTTTCTTCCACAATAATCTACAGTATTTTACGGGCAGTAAGTTTTACTTAGGCCTGTGGCTTGTAGGATAATTTGTCATGCAGTCATTAGGACAGGATATCCAGGGAGGATCATTAGGAAACCTCCTCATTGGGATGAGAAAGTCATGCAACTCAATAAAGCTACTTTATACTGTAGCATCATGGTACCCAAATCTCAGAGAATGTAACTTATGTAAACTCAAGGTCACATGCTCTTGTACTGCATTCAATGAGAACTCTAACCAGACCTTTTGTCATTCCTTGGCAGAAATGTAAGTGTATTCGATAGCTGTCATTACAGCTCCTTTCCCATTGGTTGTCAAAGGGTGCTCCACAGCATACCAATTGTGCCTTGCATTCTGCAGTGTGGGCCATAAATTGTATAGAATAATCTCCAGCAAAGGATAATACCATGCTATGAACCAAGACCAGAAAAGGTTAGAAACCACTGTGCTATCAGCTGCTCAATTCCACATAGGCAGCATTCAGGAGTTCAGAGATGTGTGGGCAAGTAGCAAAAGAATTTCTGAAAGAGCTCTGGGTTAGGTTTTGAAAAATCTAGATTTGATCACCAGTTCTACCACTTCCTTGATGAGATATTAGGCAAATAATTTCACTTATACTTCTAAATCTGTGATCCTCCCAGGGGCTTACTCAGAAAAAAGGGTTCCTTACCCCTGAGCCATAACTAGGATGGAACCATAGGACTTAGCCCCATGCCACTGAAATGCAGAGGATGTTAGTAACATCTGTATTGTCTCAGCAAGTAGAAACAACAGAGCCAAGCACCTACTTAATAAGAATTAGTTAAAATGAGAAGCTGCCATTCCCAAGTGCTCTACCTACCAGCCTTGCCCTGCCTGTCTCTGCTATCTCTCTGTTGGCAGTTCTTCCAACATCAGTGCCTCTTCCCCTAGGGAATCTTGTGTCTAAAAATCCCTGGAGGATCTCTCCTGACTGTCAAATAAATAGTCTTGATTAAATAATATCAGTAAAGGCTTAATATAGTATCTGGTATTTAGTGGGCATTTAATACATGCTTATTTCCTTTTCATGGAGCTATATCATGGCATTTGGCCTGGGCACCAAAATGACTAATTATGGCTCTGCCTAGTCTCATGCCTAGGCAAAGAGGTGGTCACCTAAGAATTATGATTTGAGGAATACTGAAATGTATATATAAGATCCAATAATTAACCATAGAATCACAGAACCTTAATTTTAATTAGTTTTAATTTTTAAATATTAAATAAATTAATGTATTCAAAATTTTTATTTTTATATATAACAATATATAATATATTAATATTGTTATATTATTGTTAATTATTAATATTGATAATATATTATTAATACAATAATATTTGCACTATATTATATATAATTTATATATTATTATATATTATAAATATTAATTATTAGTATATGCACATCTGCATTTATAGACACATACACATATAACATGCATTTTATATAAACATATGCTTACATAATTATCTACAAATACATATATACATATGTACACACATAATATATGTGTATGCATATACACACACACACATATATATATATATCTTTATGCCTATAATTTACAGGTAGAGAGATAAAAAAATTTACTAAGTATCATATAGTTAGTCAATGGGAGAAACAGAAGCAGAACCCAGATTAGTCTTATACCTTGTATTTTGGCACTGCATTGCATTATGTTTCATCAACAAATATTTATTGAGAATCTAATTACATGTGTGAAAGGGATGAAAAGACAGTTTTTTTCCTAATTATGTCTGCTATTCCTAATTGTGTGACTATGGACAAGTCATTTTACTTGTGAGAAAAAAGTGTCCTTGTTTGAAGATAATAATTTCTGCTGTTGCTCCCAAAGCTGTTTCCACAAAGGGTTTCTTCCCTCATGCTACCACCAGTCTGAGGAAACTTGAATATTCTCCCTGATTTACCTGAGAAAGCCCTGGTGAAATTTCTTTCCTTTAATAATGACAGTCAATGAGCTATAACATAACAGTTACTGAACTCTGGTCAGAAGTCCTGGTCTAAATGTTCTGACTACGTGATCTTTAACAAGTCTCTTACCTTCTCCAAACTTCTAAACTTTGGGGGCCTCAGTTTATTTATTGTAAAAAGAGAATAGCAATAATATCTAGAGATCCTTGAAAGTATAGAGATCCTTGAAAATAGATTAATAGTTTTTTTCAGTTGCATCCAATTCTTGGCAATCTCATTTAGGGTTCCCTTGGCAGACATATTAGAATGGTTTGCTATTTCCTTCTCAAATCCATTCTACAGATGAGGAAACAGAGGTCAACAGGGTGAAATGACTTGTATAAGGTCGCATAGCTAGCAAGAATGTGATACTGGTTTTGAACTTATGGAGAGGGGTCTTCCTGCCTCCAATCCCAGCACCCTATCCACTGGGACACCTAATATTCGGAAGTTTTCTAACAGTTAGAAATCTTCTAGTTCAAATCCTTCTTTTTGCAAATAAAGAAACTGAGGTCCCCGTAGACCAATGATAGAGTCAGTATTGACCAATTCCAAATTCCAAATCTAGCCCTCTATCCTCCATTACATGCCCTGAAAAGTCTACATGAAAAGTCAACGCTGAATTTTTTTAAGAATTATATTTTATGTTGTGGCAGCCCTTTCTGTAGTGGCAAGAAACTGGAACCTGAATGGATGCCCATCAGTCGGAGACTGGCTGAGTAAATTATAGTATATGAATGTTATGGAATATTATTGTTCTATAAGAAATAATCAACAGGATGATTTCAGAGAGGCCTGGAGAGGCCTACATGAACCAATACTGAGTGAAATGAACAGGACCAGGAGATCATTGTACACAGCAACAATAAGATTATACGATGATCAGTTCTGATGAATATGGCTCTCTTCAACAATGAGATGATTCAGATCTTATGATGAAGAGAGCTATATATATACCCAGAGAGAGGACTGTGGAAACTGAGTGTGGTTTACAGCATAGCATTTTCTCTTTTTGTTATTGTTTACTTGCATTTTATTTTCTTTCTCATTTGTTCCATCTTATTTTATTTTTCTTGTGCAACAAGATAATTGCATAAATTCATATGCATATATTGGATTTAACATATATTTCTACCATGTTTAACATATATTGGACTACTTGCCATCTGGGGGGAGAGGGAGAAAATTGGAACACAAGATTTTGCAAGGGTTAATGTTGAAAATTTATCCATGAATATGTTTTGAAAATAAAAAGCTTTAACTAAAAAGAGTTGTATTTTAAAACCTTCCAGTCTAGCATCTATGGCCATCATCTGCAGAAATATGGCATGGCAACTAGCAGGTGCTAGTACCACCAAATTCCTTGTTACTGTCAATAATTTGACATCAGAAACTAATATGAGCCTACCAGTAGAAATGACATTTAAAAGAAAGCATAGTTCCATCTGCTTTACTGCTGCACCTTAAAGACAATGGCACCTTCCCATCTAACTTGGAGCTGAAATCTTCCCTATGGGAGCCCCTTGAAAGCAGTGGTGTCTGACTTTTCTATCTGTAACTCTAGCCATAAGCATAGGGCTTTATATACAGTAAGCACTTAATAAATGCTTTATTCATTCATTCAACTGCTGCAAAATGGGAAAAGGATAAAGAGGAAAGAATAATAAAACAAGCTATAAAAGCAATGTTTTCGAGTTTACAAAGCCATAGGCACCTTATTTAATTTAACAGTTTCCTGTATGAGAAGTTTTTGTGGGAGCCCTGACTCATTTCTAGTCTGGACCAATACTATTGACAAGTTTAGATGAAATTCATTTCCTTCTGCTCTCAATCCAGCCCTATCCTAGGCCTAGGCTACATGGCCTTTAAGAGCTATGCTGTCTTAAGTCCTTGAGTAAAATCTTCACTCTTGAGAATGTATTGCATATGTTTCCATTCAGATTTGAAAGACTCTTTCTTCCTTTTCAAATCTCACGCTTTCTCCAGCCCAACTTCTAGCTTCTGCAATTCAATTGCCTTCAGATCTAGGATAACGGACACACCCTGAGACCATCCAAGTTGGAGTTCCAGCACCATCAACTCCACAAACATTTATTAAATGCCTCCTATGAACCAGGCACTGGAGATAGTAACACTGCCTGCCCTCATGGAGCTTAGATCCTACTGGGAGACAATTTGTGCCTAGCTCACAAGCAAAAGATGATTTGAGGCAGGAGAGAAACACCAAATGGGGATCAAAGAATCAGACATTACTGAACAAAACAACAACAATAACAACATGAAGGGCTTAAAGTGCCTGCAGTCTAGGAACCAGCAATTGTGTGCCCTGAAGCACTGTATGTTGGGGATTTTAAATATAATAAAATAATGAAATAAAAATGAAGTCCTTGCCCTCAAAGAGCTCACATTTAAATGAGGAATTACAATAACTAAAAGAGGGCTGAAAAGGAGAGCAGGACACAGGAAGCTATTCATTGACACAAGGACATGGTGGTAAATTGCAAAGAATGAGAAGCATAGCCAATCAGGGAATAAGTATGGCCAGGATATTCCCACTCCCAAAATGGAGGTCCTCTAAAAAGAATTTGCCAATGGAAAAGATTTTTTTTTTCATCTATATTTTATTTTATTTTTTTTTATTCATTTTTCCAAATTATCCCCTCCCTCCCTCCACTCCCTCCCCCCATGGCAGGTAATCCCATACATTTTACATGTGTTACAATATAACCTAGATACAAGATATGTGTGTAAATACCATTTTCTTGTTGCACATTAATTATTAGCTCAATGGAAAAGATTTTAATTTAGGCAGGCCAAGGTCACCTTCTACATCCCAGGCCATCTCCAGTCACCTCAACTTTTGTGTTGCCACCGAACTTGAATGACTCTGGAAAAGAGTAAGATTGATGGCTGTGCAACAATACCTCACTCAATTCACACACAAGACAAGACATCACCCTCATGATATCATTGGTCTTCTTTGAGAACAAAGGACAGATAACAGCCAATGGGTGAACGGGGAGGGATGTACAGAGGGGGAAGGCGACTGAGTCATGATGGCAAAGTCCAGAGCGTCAGAAGCTCTGCCAGAAGAGGACTGAAGAATTTACATTTTATCTTTGAGGAAATGGGAAACACTAAAGTTTCTGAAACAGAGAAGTAAAGTGGTCAGACCCGGGTTTTTAAAAAAAAATTATCTTGGCTGTGATGTGGAGACTGAATTGATAGAAAGGCCAAAATTAGAAGAACCTATTAAATGATGACTGCAGTCAACTGCCTGAGAGTCATGAGGGTTTGAACTAGGTTGCTGGTTGTATTTGTAATGATCAGCCCACCAAATTTATGAAGCCCTTCCTCACAACTTAGGCCTCTGATAATCCTGGCTCCTTGGGAAGCCTATTGCATTTACAATCGGAACTAAGCATATAATAATAAAGCATTGTCTATTAAAGCCATTATTAGGCATTCTACTCTAGTGTTCTCTCATTGTTTTCTGTTTATCTCAATCAAGACTAAGTCTCATTTACTGGCAGGGAAGGTTTTGAGGTACAAGGAGAGCTAATAGGCAAGGTGGACTCAATTAGGGGAAACTCTGAATTAATTACTCAATCAATCAACAGCTATTTACTGTATAACCACTGTGCCCCAGCCCTGCTTTTGAACACTCTGGTGCTAAACTGGAGAATTTAGACTGATGGGCAGTAGGGAGATGTTGAAAGTTTTGGAGCTCAGATGGTATTAATTAGGTAGCCATTTGGTCATTTTTATTTTATTAGCCACATGGGTTGTCAGCTCAGCCAAGAGTGACATGATTGAAAGCAGTCTTCAGAAAGATTGGTCTGGCAGAGAGAAATGGAATGCTCCGGGAGGAGAAGAGAGACTGAAGTGCAGCTAAGAGGCAGTGGTAGTCATCTCTGTATGAGGACCTTGACTTGGATGATCAGCTGTCA
The DNA here is from genome assembly GCF_048593235.1 of Sminthopsis crassicaudata. NCBI lineage: Eukaryota > Metazoa > Chordata > Mammalia > Dasyuromorphia > Dasyuridae > Sminthopsis > Sminthopsis crassicaudata. The sequence goes on from NC_133617.1 coordinate 369,289,006, forward strand.
GAAAACACAGGAAACTTTTGCTATGAAAGACATTTGAAAGTAATTCTATCTCCCATATCTTGCTAACTTTGCAGAAGCAAAATACCTCTAGGGCTGCAATTTGCTTGCTAATACCTCTACTGCATTCTTTGAAATCAAAGTGCCCAACTGTCTCAGAAGACAACAGGTAGCAGGGGAAATGGACCAGTGGACTGTGGGATCCTGCTCTCCTCCACTTTAACACAGGAGGCTTTCCCAGCTGCAGACACCATTTATTTATTCTTTGCTGGATTTCCTTATAGCAATCCCGACCAACTAAAATAAACAGAGATGCTCTTCTCCCTTTCCATTCAAGGGAGCAGCACCTACGTCATTCCAATAAACCAGGGTCTGCTCCACTACCTAGAATATGGCACCACCTAGTGGCTAATTTCATTCTGAGCACCAAAGAAGTCATGTGTATATTTGAGCATCTATTTGACAGGATATGGGAAGGGAGGTGAGGTGGAACTAGAAATTATAAGAATGACTATTGCCTGGAGGAATCAAGAGTCTAGCAGGGGATCAGACTGAGCCGTAAACTATGAAACAACAGCATGAAATAAGATGAATGTAATTAAGTGCTTAAGAGTAATAATAACAGACCCACATACTCCCATAAAATCATAGGATCTTAGATTTGGGAACTCAGAGGGACTAGAAAGGTCAGTTGAGTCTAATCTTTTTTATTTAACAGATATGAAAGTTGAGGTAGGTGAAGCAGCTATTATTACACTCATTTTACAGCTAGAGAAACTGAGGCACATAGAGATTGCACCTTGTCCAAAGTAACATAGTTACTCAGCAGCATAGCTGGGATTTAAGCTCAGATTAGATTTAGTATTCTTTCCACCAAATCAAGCAGATGAGGATGCACACTGCTACAGAGAAGAGACAGGTGAGAAATATTATGATGTGGGAATAAAACAGTGGATTTAAAATAAAAAATTTTAAAACCTACTGTCAGAGCCTATCTCAGATATTTCCCAGCCATGTGACGCTAGCCAAGACTTTAGACAAGGCATGTATATCTCTTTTTTTGCCATTTGTTTGAACAATCTTTAAAACAGATAATAATATCTTACCTGGCTGTAAGAACCAAAGAAATAAACGACATTTTGAGGTCCCTTCAAATTCAAATATATATTAAAAAAAAAAAAAAAAAAAAAGGAAAGCATACTATTCACTGGTAAAAAGAACTGTGCCGAGGTAGAGGTTTAGATCAGGACTTCTTAAACTTTTTCCACTTATAAATCCTTTTGCCTGAGAAATTTTTACACAACCCCAGGCATATAGATTTATAAAATAAGTAGACAAATCAAACACTTACTGATAATAAATCATAATTTCATCACCTCCATCACCCCATATGGAGTCACAATCACAATTTAAGAAACTTTGATCTAGATAGAAAACAGCCACTGAAATTCAAAACCACAATTAGCTTGGGACAAGAAGCATTTTGTCATCCCTTTCCCCTGGAAACTGCTACTCTCCATTTAATTGCTTTGCTACTAGAATTCTTTGTTACAGTTATGCTGACATGTATTCAAGGGTCCATGGGGCAGCTAGATGCCAGGAGTGGAGTTAGGAAGGCCTGAGTTCAAATGTGGCCTTAGACACTTAACTGTGTCACCCTGAACAAGTCGCTTCCCCCTATTTACCTTAATTTCCTTATCTGTAAAATGAGTTGGAGAAGGAAATGAGAAACCATTCTAGCATGTCTACAAGGACATCTCCAAAAGGAATCACAAAGAGTTAGACAAGATTGAAATGACTAAACAACAATGAAGGTATAAGCCTATAGAGCAGTGGTCCTCAAACTTTTTAAATAGGGGGCCAGTTCACTGTCCCTCTGACTGTTGGAGAGCCGGACACTCTATCTCCCCTGCTTCAGCCCAGTGCCGGAAGTGTGCGTTGCTAGCGCGAGTTTAGGTCGAACGTCACTTCAGGTCTGATTTTGCCATAACCCAGCGGGCAGTATAAATGTCCTCAGAGGGCTGCATCTGGCCCACAGGCCATAGTTTGAGGACCCTTGCTATAGAGGCTTCTACTAGTTAACAAGATTTTACAAGTTTGTTACAAATGTGTTCAATTTACACATAGTATAGTCCAGATATTGTCTTGTGGTCTTCAATACAAAGGTCCAACACCCAATCCAATGGTCTTTCCCCAATCTTCCTCCTCCTTAGTCTTCCTGGTGGATTTGACACTATTGATATTCTCTCTCACCCCAATATTCTGTCCTCCCTCAGATTCTGTGATACTGCTCTCTTGTGGCTTTATTCTATATCTCTAACTGCTCCTTTTCATTGTCTTTGCCTCAAGCCCTTTAAAGTTGGGTATCCCCCGTGATTTTGTCTTCAGTACTATTCTTGTTCCTCTCTCTTCTCCCTCAGCAATCTCACTCATTCCTGTTATTCCTCTGCTAACTTCATACCAATTACTTCCAGAGCTATTTCTTTCTGATTTCTCTCCTTTCCATATTCAAATTTACACTTGCCTTCCAGACTCCCTTTTAAGCCTTAAACTCACCATGTCTAAAATAGAATTAATTTTCTTTTAAAATCTGCTCCTCTACCCAATTTCTCCATTTCTGTTGATGGTTCCACAATTTATCACATCACAAAGTAACTTCAGACTCATCCCCCTCACTCCTCACATGCAATCAATCACCAAGTCCGATCAAAAATATAATATATATATATTTCATTTACATGTATATATTCCTTCAATATTTTCACTTTGACCCCATATCTATTTCCACAGCACTGCACTTGCTCAAGCCCTCATTACTTTCAGCCTAAACTATTATAATTGCATACTCCATCCAGTCATTTTACATTTTGATGGCAAATCTGATATTTCTTAAGCATAGATCTGACCATCTACTTTCACCACTCAAAAACCTTCCATGTTCCCCATTCCCTATGAGATGAAGTCCAAACTGCTCAGATTGGCATTTCAAAGACCTCCACAATCATGCTTTAATACGCAAGCAAAAGTGAAAAGAGCATTGTACTTAGGACTGAGTGTGAATTCTACCACTTGCTAATTATGGAACCATGGGCAATTTACTTAATTTCTCAGAGTCTAAAATATAAAATGAAGATACTTGCACTGCCTATTCAAAGTGTGTCTCTGAAGACAGCATTTTGTGTATGCTATATAAACATGAATTATGTTGTTGTTTCCTACTTTTCCTAGTCTATTTCCATATCACCAGCTACATACTGGATAGCTCTAGCAAGATATTCTGTAGGAACATTAAACTCAACATGGACAAAAAGAAACACATGATTCCTCTCCCCCCAAATTCTGTTGAGAGCATTACCATCATTCCAGTTGCCCAGGTACACAATCTCAGGGTCATTTTTAGCTCTTTCCTTTCCCTCTCTCACTATATATAGTCTATTTTTTGCTAAGATTTGTCAATTATACCTCCCCAATAGATCTCACATTCATTCTTTCCTCTCTCCATTCTACTTACCACCTTAGTTCAGATCCTCTTTAATTTTCCCCTAAACTATTCCAATAGGTTTTTAATTGTTGCCCAAGCTCTCTCACCCAGCTTCTTAAACTGTGAGGTTTGATCCCATATGGGGTCTCATAACTTGATATGGGAGTTGTGAAATTATGATTTATTATCAGTGAATGTTTGATTTGTTTATCTATTTTATATACCTATATATTTGAAATCTCATAAAAACTTCTCAAGAAAAAGGGGTTGTAAGGAGAGTAAGTTTAAGAAGCCCTGTTATAGTGGATTTAGAGTCTGAGGTCCTAGACTTTAGTCCTAAATCTGTAATTACTGTGTAATCTTAGACAAATCACAGCTTTTACTTTCACTTTTCTCATCTGTAAATGTGATGATGACATTTGATAGTCCCTTCTAGTTCAAAATATTGAATCCTATAAATCTCTCTCCTCTCCAATATATATTTCAGATAGCTGACAAATTTGCATTCCTAGAACATAGATGAGCTTTTAAATTTTACAAATATAGACCTTCCCTGCCCAAGAATTAAGTATTTTGTTGTTGCTCAATTATTTTCAACTCTTCATGATACCATTTGGGGTTTTTTTTTTGGCAATGGAGTGATTGGCCTTTTCTTTCTCTAGATCATTTTATAGATGAGGCAACTGAGGCAAACAGGACTAAATGATCTGCCCAGGATAAGTGCCTGAAACCAGATTTGAACTTAGAAAGATGACTGCAGATCCAGCACTCAATGCACTATGGCACTACCTAGTGCCCAATGATTAAATATAGATTTGGCTTTTAAAGTCTTTTGCAATCTGGTTCCAGTCTATATTTCTTGACCTATTAACCATTACTTCTCTGCACATGCTACACATTCTACCCTGTTCCCTGTATATGATCTTCCATGGCCTATGTGTCTGTGCCCAAGCTATCTCTTATGCTTGGAATGAATTCCCTTTACTCTTTAGAATACTCAAGATCTTTCACCTCTTCTAGGAAGCCTATTTTAATCCTGCCAGTTACTAGTGCCCTCCTCCCCAACCAAATTATTTTGTATTTACTTTGTAATTTGTGGGAAAGGCATACATGGTATTTTTACCAAATAGAAGATAAGTTCCAAGAGAACATTTCTTTTTTGTCTATATCTTCAGTGACCAGCATGGTGTCTAGCACCAAATAGGGGCCTAATAAGTGTATGTTGAAAAAAATGAATAAACAACTTTCTCAAAAGAATTCTGAACCAAGGATATTACCTATCCTTACTCTAAATCCTTTGAAATCAGTTTGCACCAAACTTAATGCACAATATCATGCCTGACTTTTTCTCTTTTAAAAGTATTACAAAATATGAGCTGGAGTGTTTACACCTCCACAATATCCCTCAAGGTTCCTAACATTTCTACATGAGCAACCAGTTTATCTTCAATGACGTAAATAATGTTAAAAATGGAAATTCTTTTTATTGATTCCTCTACTTTTTAAGAATAAAATTATCAAGTCAAACTAAGAAATTATTTGTTACTTTGTTTTTGAATGGATGAATAAAGACTTTACAAAGCACTTATTATGTGCAAAGCACTGTGGGAAATGCTAGAGATACAGACAAAAATGTAAAACCATTCCTGCTCCCAAAGATGTCATATTTTATTGGGAGACAAAACAGACATGAAAAATTTCAGCTGCAAAACATATAGAAAGGTCATGGTTCTTAGGGTACAATGGCAAAGCAGATGGTAATGTTTCCCTTTGGTGTCATTTCCACTAATAAAATCATATCAATTTCTGATATTAAACCATTTGACAATGCTAAGGACTGTGATAGCAAGAACTTCAGTCAGAGAGCTGCACTGGATGTCTATTTAGTGGAAATACCCTATGATTATTATATTATACTTCCATGATAGACTTGTCATCTACTCAAACCCCTCATTTATTTCTTCTTCTTGTCAAAGTGGTCAGTAGGTCAAGAAAGAAACTGATAACAATAATACTTCTATTTTTGCTTTCATTGATCTTCACCCAAATGTTTTCTGACATGCTGCCCTCTTCTCTTCCTGAATTTTCTCACATGGGATATCAGTTTAATACATAATGATATTCTGCCTCTTTTTATCTACCCTGTTTCTTTTTTAATCAAGTTTACCATTCCAGAGAGATATGTTATTATTGGGTCTCAACTCACCAAGCCAAATACTTCTCTTCACATTCAGTTCACTTCTTACTGGTTCTTTGTGTATTTCTATAGAGCAATCTGAGGCCATGAGTTTTACTGCTAGACTTTTTCTTGAATTTAACATCTTTGAATTTATGGGCATTTCTACAGTATACTCATTCTCTAGGGTGTCTTCCTTGGTAGAAATTCAGAGGCAGTTTTCTCCTTTTTCAACTGAAACTCTTTTATCAGATTTACATGGATCTTGGAAAAGATGTTTGAACCATTCTTATCCACTGCAAACAGGGGAATGGAGGAAGATACTAGCTGTGTGACTTCAAGCAAATTATTTCACATATTTGCTTCGCTTTTCTCAACTGTAAAATGGGCTAATAACAGGACTGTTAGGAAGATCAAATGAAATATTTGTTTAAAAAATAAAGCAAAAATTATTATCTTGCTGGAAAGTCCCCTGGAATAGGAGACTTGAAATCTGTGCTCTCTCAGTATCCATGAGGCTTTAGACTGGTCACTTAATTTTTCCAGATCTGTTTCTCCAATTGTCAAATAAAGATTGTTAGGATTCTTGCAGATGTTATGGGTCAGAACTTGAGACAAGTACCTTATCTCAAGTTCTGACCCATAACATCTGCAAGAATCCTAACAAAAGATAGTAAAAAAGATAACAAAAATAAATGAATGGTATGATAAATAAATAAGTAATTATACATATTAATAAATTATAAATAAAGAAAAGAACAAATAAAAGATAAAAGCTAAGGCCAAATTCTCCCCATGCCCATTTCACAGAGTTGTGGTGTTGCTGAATGAGACAGTAGAAATTTTTTGAAAAACATAAGATGTGGAAAGGTAGGATAGTATTGTTAAAAGTCACTTGAAATGGAAACCTAATTTTGAATTCTAGTTTTAAGAATTTTAAGATCCTAGAATTTGGAGTGCGTAAAAATCTTAGTGATGTCTAAATCTAGTTTTACAAGTGAGGAAACTAAAACATTGAAAAATAAAGTGACTTTTCAAACAAATAGTAAAGCTGGTCCTTGAACCGGGGTCCACTGTCTTCAAATTGATTAGTTTATCCACTACTCTAGTAAGGTACCCCTAAGCAAAGTCACTTCCCTTAGCCTCTATTTCTTCATCTATAAAATAGGTATTATTTACTTTGTTCATTGCAGCTAGGTGTCACAGTGATGACTTGTGATGGAAAGCACCATGCATATCCAAAGAGAAAACTAGGGAGACCGAATGTGGATCAAACCACAGTATTTTCTTTTCTTTTTTTTTTTTTTTGTTGTTGTTGCTGTTGTTACTTATTTGCTTGGTCTTTTTCTTTTTCTCATGCTTTTTTCCCCTTTTTGATCTGATTTTTATTGAGCAGCATGACAAATATGGAAATATGTTTAAAAGAATTGCACATGTAACCTATATCGGATTGCTTAGTATCTTGGAGGGGGGGGAAGGGAAGAGGAGGGAGAAAACTTTGTAACACAAGGTTTTGCAAGGGTGAATGTTGAATGCTATCTTTGTATGTACTTGGAAAAATAAAATACTATTTAAAAAAAAATTCTGTTCCACACACTTACTAGCTATGTGATGTTAGGCAAGTCATTTGGCCTTTTCTTTAAATGTCAGTTTCCTCAACTTATATGAGGATAATAATAGCAGCTATATCCTAGTGATGTTGTAAGGATCACTTGAGATCATAAATATAAAGCATTTTGCAAATCTTAAAGCATTATATAAATGTCACTATTACTAATAATAGTGTTATTAGTAAATAATACTAGCATTAACAGTGCTAGTATTATTATTTTTCAAACATTTATTCAAATGCTGTGCTTCCGGCCAGAGGTGGGGGGATACAAAGTTAAAATAACTTTTTGGGCACATTCTTCAGGGAGCTTACAGTCTATGGGTAATGTGAGGAAAACAATAATTAAATTGAATTTGAAAAAAAAAAAAAAAGTTGTCTTTGGAAACCTATGTTTACACTATGTAACTGAGTAACCAAGTTATTATTAGGTATTATTATTATCCTCCAGGCTGACCAAGACCAGACTGGCTTCCTCAGCCCCTCCACCACCACTTAAGCTGGTAACACCTATTCCCATCGGGGACCCAGCCCTGACAAAGTCCCCACTCACCACTCCCTCTGCAGGGCCTCCAGCCAGACCCAAAGGAGGCTTACTGGTTTCCCAACAAGTCTGGGCTCTCTAGCAGCTTCCCACAAGTGATCAAGGGAAAGCAGTTAAAGTGGGTGGAGGGGAGTGGTTAAAGGTCAGCCGGCTCCTCCCTCATTTATTTCCTTCTCTATATACCTTTTGGCTCTATGATGGGTAGGACAGGATCCAGCCAGCTCCCACCCCCTCAGAAGGGATGTATCCAGGAATTTAGGACCTTTCTGAGAGACCTGGGAGTTGCCCACGTTGCCCAGGCAATTGCCTGCCCGATGTTGGCAGCTGCACCTTCCCAGACCAACCAATTTGCCTTTTGGCCCAGCTCCCTCCTGACTAGTCCAGACAGGAGACCAGCAGCCTCGGTAGTTTTGCCTTTCTGAGTGGTTGCTATACCCATTTGGACCACAGTGTGGCACTGCAAAGTCAACCTCTCTATGCTTAATCTCACCCCCACATCGCTTCCTACAATTTTGATTAGAGTCCTAGGATGTCAGACGTGGAAGGGACCTAAAACTTCTTTATTTCACAGAGACCAGAGGGAGGCAATGGCTTGCCCATTCATGATCACCCAGCAAGATGATAGCAAAACTGGAATTAAAACTCCTGACTCCCAAATGGCTAATCTCAAAAACTTCTATGTCCCAGAAAAGAGGACTGAAGAATGATAAAGTTTTCTTCTTTCCACCCAGATGCCAGAGCAGACTTCATTGAGTGAATTTTCACCAGTACCAGCCATGGAGAGTAGATCCCACTAAATGATACTTTCACCTTCCTTGCCAACACATACAACATATGTATATGGATAAAAATCATCCCAAAAAGAGCTTTAAGAATAGAAACAAAAGTGTTTTGGAGCTGGTTATTAGTGTGAATTGCATTATTAGCAATTCCTTATTGCTTTTTTAAGTCTAGAAATCAGCAAAATAACAAATCTAGCCCCAATTTGTTCTAAGCTTTGGACATCACCATCTCCTCCAATTGTTAGAAAATCTTGAATAGTCCACCTAGAAGACTTAAAGGTGTGTGGTTAAAATTAGAAATTAAGATAATATCTTACCAATTTTGCCTTGGAGATCATGGGGGGAAGACTATGGGGGAGGTCATCAACATTGTTACTGTATTATTTGTATTATATGATTTTATCTAAGCTCCAACTGTCCTCCATTAAATTTTCCCTGCTGACTGTCCACAGAAGAAATCTATCAGTCACTGAAAAGTAATTTGGAGAGGTCCCCCAAAATAAGGGAATATCTGATAACATAGTAAGTATGGTTTACTTTTTGATGGTTTGATGAATAGACCTGAAGTCAAAAAGATCTCAATTCAAATCTGGCCTCAGATACTTACTAGCTGTGTGATTTTGAGCAAATTACTTCACCTGTTTGCTTCAATTTCCGAAACGGTAAAATGGGCTAATAACAGGACTGTTGGGAGGATCAAATGAAATATTGTTTAAAAAAATAAAGCACAAGTTATTATTAAGAATTTAAAAAAAAATCAACACATTGGCACAAATAAATGCTCATTTCCTTCCCAAAGAGGATTAGTTTTGACTTTGAGTGTTCCAGATCTGAATCCTTATTCTGCTACTCATTCTGTGAGATGATGAGATCTGTGAGATCTGTGGGGAGATCATTTTCCCCTTTGGATCCTCTGTTTACCTTTCAGTAAAGCAAGATTGCTTAAATCTTTGGGGGATGGGGGAGGTCATGGGTCCTTACTCAGAATAATATTTTTAAACATATAAAATACATAATATTAGCAAGAAAGCTAATTATATTTAAATCAAAATATTAAATAATTAAAAGATTTAAAATAAGTATATATTCATAGACATATATATGGATGTGTGTATCTATTTTTAAATTTTATTTTATTTTAATTTTTTATTAAAGCTTTTTGTTTACAAAACATATGCATGGGTAATTTTTCAACATTGACCCTTGCAAAACTTTCTGTTCCAAATTTTCCTCTCCTTTCCCCCATTCCCTCTTCTAGATGGCAGGTAGTCCAACACATGTTAAATATGTTAAAATATATGTTAAATCCTATATATATGTAATATATATGTAATACATATTTATACAGTTATCTTGCTGCACAAGAAAAATCGAATCTAGAAAGAAAAAAAAAAAAACCCAAAACCTGAGAAGGAAAATGCAAGCCAACATCAACACATCAACAAAAACCATGAAAATGCTAGGTTGCGGTCCATACTCAGTTCCCACAGGCTTCCCTCTAGGTGTATATGGCTTTCTTCATTACTGGAACAATTGGAACTGATGTGAATCATCTCATTGTTGAAGAGAGCCATGTCCATCAGAATTGATCATCATATAGTATTGTTGTTGAAGTATATAATGATCTTCTGGTCCTGCTCATTTCACTCAGTATCAGTTCATGTAAGTTTCTCCAGGCCTTTCTGAAATCATCCTGCCGGTCCTTTCTTACAGAACAATAATATTCCATAACATTCATATACCATAATTTACACAACCATTCTCCAATTGATGGGCATCCTTTCAATTTCCAGTTTCTGGCCATTACAAAAAGGGCTGTCACAAACATTCTTGCACATTCAGGTCCCTTTCCCTTCTTTAAGATGTCTTTGGGATATATGCCCAGTTACTACTGGATAAAAGGGTATGCACAGTTTGATAACTTTTTGGGCATGGTTCCAAATTGCTCTCCAGAATGGTTGGATTTCTTCATAACTCCACCAACAATGTATCAGGGTCCCAGTTTTTCCACATCCCCTCCAACATTTGTCATTATCTTTTCCTGTCATCTTAGCCAATCTGAGAGGTGTGTTGATATCTCAGAGTTGTCTTAATTTGCATTTCTCGGATCAATAGTGATTTGAAGCTATATGTATTTTTTTTAAGTCCAGGTGAAGAACCCCTGCATAATGTGAAATGATTGAATGAGAAGTGATCTGGTAGATCCTTTCCAGCTCTAAATCCTACAACCTTTTGATTGTTTTAATTTATCATTTGACAGGTCAGAGGCATAGCCCATACCTAACTTTTATCATCCCTCAAAGGAATTAGGTATCAGACAAACAGTAAAAACTTCAGAAGACAGAAAAGAAGTCAAAACAGTGTTCAGAGGAAAAAGAGAAGTAAAAATAAGGCATCAAAAACACAGACAAAAGAGGAATAGTAAAAAATACTGTCCATTTGTCCTGTAAGAATGGGATCCATTAAATAAATCAACCAAATTGCTCCACCTCACCTAAGATACATATACTATAGTAAATACCCCTTCATAAAAAGTAATTAAATCTGGTTTAATAAATATACTATAATAACATTTAATACTAAAAATATAAAAATATATTATAACATATACACATATATATTTATATATAAATATAATATTTCATATGTGTATATATATATTGTGTAATAGTGCCAATTATCTGCCATATAAAAAGAGACAAGAAAAAGTTTTTACAGTGGTGAGGAAGAAGAAGAGGAGAGGCTGAGTGAATAAATCTTACTCTCATCACAACAGGCTCAAATAAGAAATAACATACATACTCAATAGATTTCTATAGAAATCTATCTAACTGCAGGAAAATAGGAGGGGAATGGAATATGGGAAGAGGGGATAGTGATGAAAGAGAAAGCATATTGGGGAGGAAGTAGTCAGTAGCAAAGTACTTTTGAGGAGGACAGGGTGAAAGGAGAGAGAATAAATGAGGGAAAATATATTAGCAATAGTAATTGTAAAAAAAAATTTCTGAAGCAAGTTTCTCTGATTAGTTCTCATTTTTCAAACATAGAAGGAATTGCATCAATTTAAAAAAAAAAAGAGCCATTCCCCCATTGATAAATGATCAAAAGATATGATCTGTGCCCAAAGGGCTGTAAATTCATGCATATCCTTTAACCTAACAATACTACTACTAGTAAGCATGAATACCCAAAGAGATTGAGAAAAGTGGGTAGAAAAGAAAAATTACCTATATGTGCAAAAAATTATTCATAGCAGCTCTCTTCTCAGGATAAAAAAAAAAAAGGAAATTGAGGGGATGCCCACCAGTTGAGGAATGGCTCAATAAACTGTGGTACATATTTGTGATGGAATATTATCATTCTCTGGGACATGATGAGCAGAATGCTCTTAGGAAAAACAAACAAACAAACCTGGAAAGTCCTCCATGAACAAAGTGAAATACACTGTATGCAAAGTAATATCAATGTTCTGAGATGATCAGCTGTAAATGACTTTGCTATTCTCAGTAGTACAACCATCTACAATTATTCTAAGGACTTATGATGAAAAATCCTATTCATACTCAGAGAATCTCTCTCTCTCTCTCTCTCTCTCTCTCTCTCTCTCTCTCTCTCTCTCTTTCCCTCCCTCCCTCCCTCCCTCCCTCCCTCCTCCCTTCTTCTTCCCCTTCTCCTCCTCCTCCCTCTCTCCCCCCCTCTCTCTTTCTCTCTATATTTTTAACTTAATTTTTCTTGAGGGATTTTATTTTCATTAGAATGGGAGATCTATGTTTTCTTTCACAACTTCACTTTTATGGAAATGTTTTACATAAGTTGTGGTTTCTTAATTAATGTACATAACATGTGGTGTCTTAATTGTGTGTGAGGATAAGGGAGAGAATCTAGAACTTAAAAATCTTAAAAACAAATGTTTAAAAATGTTCTGAACTGGGGAAAATATTAAATTAATTATTTTTTTTAAAAAAAGAATATACCAGATCCTTCTGACTATTCTATAGCTACCAAAAAAAAAGCTCCTAGAAAATTATTGCTCCACAACCCAAAGGGTCATTAAACTGTGCATACCCCTTTGATGCAAAAGTGAATCTCCTGGGTCTGTATTCTAAGAGGGGAAAGGACCCACATGTGCAAAAATGTTTGCAGCAGCCCTTCTTGTAGCTGCATGGAACTGAAAATTGAGTTGATGCCCATCAGTTGGGGAGTGGCTAAATAGTTTATGATATATGGATGTAATAGAACATTATTGTTCCATAAGAAATGATGAGCAGGCTGATTTCAGAAAAGCCCAGAAACACCTATATGGACTGATGCTGAGTAAAGGGAGCAGAAAGAAGAGAACATCATACTCAGTAACAACAAGATTATGTGAAGATCAACTGTTGATGGTCTTGGCTCTTTTCAACAATGAAGTAATTCAAAAACAATTCCAACAGACTTGTGATAAAAAGGCCCATCCACATCCACAGAGAGAACTATGGAGACTGAATGTGGATCAAAGTATAGTATTTTCACCTGTGTTATTTTACTCTTTCATGTTTTTTTCCCTTTTGATCTGATTTTGTTGTGCAGCATGATGAATATGAAAATATGTTTGGAAGAAATGAACATTTTTAACCTATATTGGATTGTTTGCTATCTTGGGTAAGGAGAAAGGGGAAAGAAAGAGAGAAAATTTTGGAATACAAGGCTTTGCAAGGGTGAATATTGAAAACTATCTTTGCATGTATATGGAAAAAATAAAATACTAAATACTATTAAGAAAAAGAAGAGAAAAAGCAAGCCCTGTGCATCTAGAATCCTAAAGGGAAAAAAAATTAGCTGTCATTTATATACCACTTTAAAGATTGCAGAGCATTTTATTTTTATTTCATTTAATCCTTGCAATATTCCTATGAGATAGTGGCTATTTATTATTATCTCATTTTATAAATATAGAAATCTAAGTCTGAGAAAAACATTGACTTGTCTAAAGTCACATAACTAGGGATCTAAAGCAAGATTTGAATGCAAATATTCCTGACTCTAAGTACAACATTTTAAGCACTACACTATCTGACTGTTTACAATCTGAATTTATAAGGAAAGAGATTTTTTTTTAACCCAGAACAAAAAAAGAACTTATCAGATATGTTCAACAAAATAATGAGCTACCTACTTCCCACCACTGAAGGTGCTCAGGTGAAGCCCTGAGTGCCCCAGTTTGTTATAATGTGATTGCTGATATCTAAGGATTATTCTATATAGGGTCCCTTCCTTTATAATGCTATGACTATTTTTATGTTATGTATGAACAAAGGAAATATGCTTCTGTGGGATGGGAAGAGAGAATCACTGAAATTTCATATTTGGAAAAAGATGAACATGGGAAAGTCATTGATATTTTAAAAATATTTTATCAGTACACTTTTTAAAATATTTTATCAATACACTTTTTAAAATATAATTTTAACTTCCCAAGGACTTTCCTGATTAAAAAAAAAACTAGCCCCTTTAATTAGCATGATTAAAAGAAATCAATACTTGACTATCAGAAAATGTTTCTCTCATTCCACACCTATAATTGATAATCTGTCTTCCAAGAGGCAAGAGACTATGCTTCATCAAGAGTGCTCCAAGGCCTTTATAACTATGATGGTCAGAGTCTTGAGGTCTTTCAGTGCATCACTTTTTCTTGATTAGTTTAGAAAACCTTTTAAAGGAGCTAGACTATGGGGTCCTTACTTAAAAGGACAGGTAACTTTATCATTCTAGCTAAGATTTATTCATCGCTTTCTTAGAGCTTTAATTTTCCCATTCATCTATCTAAATTTTTGTGATCTTTGAATATTTTTGTTGATTTCCCATTCTCTGTCTCATTTTCAGAGCAATTGGAAAAATAAAAAATAAAAGCTTTCCAGAGGCTAAACTAGAATTTTAAGACCATTTTTTTTTGCCAAAGATTAAAAATCCATAAAATAAAGTAAGCAGCTATCTAGTGAGAAGTGGATGACATGATACAGTAATAGAAATTTAGGAGTTTTTCCCTTAGCTGTAATTAAGAACTATGAAAGTACATTTCTCAAGTCAAGAAAACATCAATTCCAAAGTAATAAAAATAAATAAAAACATAAGGCCCTCAATCAAGATTAAGAAGGGGACTCAGATATTATTTAGTCCCAAACACTAATAGATGAGAAAATTGGGGATTCAAAAGGGCAGAGAATGACTTGCCTAAAGACACATAAGATAGGAAGTGTCAAAGCTGGAACTCAAACCTAAGTTCTCAGTCACTAAATCTCAGGTTCTTTTTTTATTACCAAATTTGTTGTTCAGTTATTTCAGTCTGACTCTTTAGGTCCCCATTTGGAGTTTTCTTGGCAGACCTACAGGAATGGCTTGCCATTTCCTTCTGCAACTCATTTATACATGAGGAAACTGAGACAAACAAAGGCTAAATGACTTGCCAGGGTCTCACAACTAGTAAGTGTCTAAGACCAGATTTGAACTCAGGAAAATGTGTTTTCCTGATTCCAGGCCCAGCAGTCTGTCCAATATGAAATCACCTATTCCACTACTACATATTGATATCCTCCACTCTGAACCCCTCCCTGGAGAGGAGTGAGGAATGGAGACCACATTGGACACACTGTGAAGCCTAAACCAGTTTAGGAAATGATTATTCTGTCATTCATCCCTGAAGTCAGTAAAAGGAAAGAAACTATAGCAATTACAATACCTGCTAGTGGGGAACTAAAGGGCCACTAAGAAAGACAATAGTAAAGGAGACATTAACATATCATTCAAAGTAAGAGAGACTCTCAGGTAGTCCCTAAGGGAGTTAAGAGTACTGAAGTTATAGCCATTATTGTTACTGATTAATTATTATTAAAGAAGCAAATCCTGACAAGAATTTTAAAGAAAAAAAAAGCCATCTAACTTCCAATCAAATAAAAATGTTATAGATCCCACAATTGTTATTTTCTGGTCTTTTCCCCTCCATGTCTCTAAATTAATCCACTTGAAAGATTGCTTTTAGGCACTGTCCTATTCAAATACAAGTATTATGGGATCTTTTAAATATAGAACCCACACAACACCCATGGCTTGACTTGTTTCACTCACTTGAACAAGTTTTTGGGGTCGTTACCCAAAATGAGAGCCTAGATTCTAACCCACCCATTTCAGGCATTTCTAATTTAGAGGCAGACATTTTCAGGGATTAAGGAGAATATAAGTACAAGGTGGGGTGGGCAGGAGTGTTACAGGGCTTCTGCCTAAATCACTTCATGAAAGATGCTGAGTGCTCTCTGCAAGAGAGCACCACAACTGTGGGACCCACATGAAGGAAAGGAAGCAGAGCTACAAGAGAAAACAAATGCTGAAAGATAAACCATAGGAGGCAGAACAAAAAAAAAGGGGGGGGCATCAAACTACAAAGAACAACTTTCACCTGAAAGTTGAAGGAACTCTAGAATGTGCAGAGTGGAAAATAGAGTGGGAATATTCTAAGTGGGTGGCAGAAAGATATCCCCTTTAAGAAAAAGGCCATGACTCTCTAAGGGAGTGTTTTCTGTGTCTTTCTCTTCATTTTTATATTTGTATTCATATAGATTATGTTATGTCACGTCTATGTCTCTCCTTCCTATTTTTCAAGCTACTCCTTATAAGTGAAAATACAAAAGAAATGGGAAGTAAAGAACAATTCTTTTTTCATCAAAATTAACACATCAGCCAAGTCTTAAATGTTCCTTACCTATAGTCCTCCACTTTTGCAAAGAAAGGAAGAAGGTGCATTTTTCATAACTCTGAGTCAAGACTTGATTATCCTAACTACACAGCATTCAAATTTATTTTATTGTACTTCATATTTGCATTGTTATAGTTACTGTGTTTATTACTTTCCTGGTTCTGCTTATTTTGCATCAGTTCATATATCTTCCCATGCTTCTCTTAATTCTTCATATTCATAGTTTCTAATGGTTCAGTAATATACCATTACATGCATGCACCACAATTTATTTAGCCCTTCCTCAATCAATGGACATCAACTTTGTTGCCATCAAAAAAAAAAGTGCTTCTGGAAATCTTTTGGTTTATGTGAGATATTTTTTCTGTCTTTAAGCTGGAGTGTATGGATATTAATGGGATCTCTAAGTCAAAGATTATGATTATTTTAGTAACTTTTTAACATATTTCCAAATTGCTTTCAAGAATGGTTACATTAATTTACAGTGCCAACAATATATAGTGTATCTGTTACTTCGTAGTTCCTTTAATGTGTATCCATTAATTTGTCAATAA
This sequence comes from Sminthopsis crassicaudata, assembly GCF_048593235.1. Classification (NCBI taxonomy): domain Eukaryota; kingdom Metazoa; phylum Chordata; class Mammalia; order Dasyuromorphia; family Dasyuridae; genus Sminthopsis; species Sminthopsis crassicaudata. Next base: position 369,305,875 of record NC_133617.1, read on the forward strand.
AACTGTTATGTTTTGTCTCTTGAGTTTGAGTGCTGCCAAGAAAGCTATCTATGAGGAAGTGCCAGATACTCATGCTTCCAAGGTTCACTTAGAGGAAGACAATAAATAAGGGAAAGACAAAGTCTCCAAACTTTGGGCCAGAGAGGAGCCTCTGATGCAAAAGTTACATAAGTAATCTGCCTTTAAAAGCTGAGGAAATTGAATTTGAAAGAAGTGATTTCACTAAGATGACATAGTCCTGGGTGGCAAAGAAGAGTCAGAATGACCTGAATTCAAATGTGATCCCAGATATTAACTTACCCCTAATTGGATGGTCCTGGGCAAGTAATTCATCTTTGATTGTCTTAGTTTCCTCAACTGTAATATGAGCTGGAGAAAGGAATGACACTCCAGTGTCTTTGCCAAGAAAATTCCAAAGGGGTCATGAAAAGCCAGACATGACTAAAGAGCAAAAAGTCACAGAACTAGCACCAGAGACCAGGGCTCCTGATTTCAAATCTAGTCTCCTTTTCACTCTACTAGATCTTAGCCAAAAGGTTTTGAAAAGTGTCATCCACATGTTTCCCTAAGAGTTACACAGAGAAAATGATTTAAGAATTTTTTTAGATGAATTCCTGCCTGACCAAGCCATAAGGAGTTAAGAACAATAAGTACTCACATGCACACACATGCATTTCACATATATTATCTCATTTTATCCCCACAACAATCCAATATGCTTGTAGCTGAGGCATATACTATCTTCTCTGTTGTTCTATTTTTGAGGAAACTGAAATTCCTTAAATTAAGAAATTAAATGGTTTGATTAAGATAACACAGATAAGCATTAATGGGAAGCTTCAAATGCAGGTGTTCTGCCTCCAAAGTCATGTTTTATTAATCCATAAAGGAGACTCTTGCATTTGGACTAGATGATATCTAGGGTCCCTTCAACCTCTAACCCTTGGCAGACCCTAACTTTGGGTAGGTCATCACATACCCAATAGGCCCTAGGCTAAACTAGAGCAGGGTTTCCACCCACTACCCCTTTGGGCCTAATAAAATTTTACACGACCCTGGGGATATAGGTATATAAAAAGGTATACAAATCAAACATTTACTGATAATAAATCATAATTTTGTAAAAAAAAAAAAAAAAAAAAAAAAAAAACAAACAACCCACATTTAGTTATGAGACCCCATATAGGGTCCCACAATCCATAGTTTCAGAAGCTGGCTATTGACAATTGGGGCATTCCCAAAAAGCTTAAAGTCCACTAGGGAAGTAACTGACATGCGCTAAGAATCATAAATAAGGCAAAATTTAATTATGGAATTAGGGAAGGGAACTATCTTTTTTATCCTATCATGTCATCCTTTGGGCAGAAATGGAGCGAGGAGTTCCAGAGTCATCACATTCCAGAACTAGAGGAGACCTTAGAGAATGTCTAGTACAGCCCTCTCATTTTACAGAAGAAGAAACTTTGGCCAAGAAAGGTTAAGTGCCTTAACATGTTCCAGATGTCCTCATACCAGGTGACTATAATAAGGAGCTAATAGAGGATCAAGTAAAAATGAAGCAAGATGAATGAAAATTCCAATAAATGATGTTTTTAGGGGAATGAATGTGATATGGTGGAAAGAGCAATGGACAAAATGTTAGAGACCTTGGTTTTGAATTTTGGGCTCTGATAATTAGCCTTTTGACCTTGTGAAGGTCATGTCTATTTCTGGGTCTCAGTTTCTGCATCTGCAAAATAAGAATATGTAATAAGATAGAGTTGAAGGGAGAACCAAATGATACATTATATGTACAACACATTATTAACCTCAAAGTAGGATCTCTCAAATTTTGACCATTTGCGACCCCTTTTCACCTGAAAATTTTTTACAGGATCCCAGGTATTTATGTATATAAAATACATATACAGGGCAGTTAGATGGCACAGTAGATTGAGCACCAGCCCTGAAATCAGGAGGACCTGAGTCCAAATCTAGCCTCAGACACTTAACACTTCCTAGCTATATGACCCTGGACAAATCACTTAACCCCAGTTGCCTCAGCAAAATAAAATAAAATAAAATAAAATACATATACATATATAAATCAAACATTTACTGTTAATAAATCATAATTTTATGGCCTTTACATTCAGTTACAAGACCTCATATCTGGTAGTGAACCATAATTTAAGAAGCAAAGCATTGTGTAAATGTTTCCTATTATTTGTGCTATCATCAGCACCGTAGTACTCACCGTCATTATTATTTCTAGTATTACTAGCTATCTGTGTAAACATCAGCAAATTACTCCCCCTTCTTAGAAAGTCTCATATTCCATCTCTGTAAAATGGATTAAATGATTTTTAACATTACTTCTAACTATAAAGACAAGGATCCTAGGATCACTGAATGAAGACATCAGATAAGTCAGTATATTCACTATTAATTAGATGCAACTAGGTGGTACCATAGTGTACAGAGCACTATACCTGGAATAGGGAAGACTTGAATTCAAATCCAATCTCAAATACTTACTAGCTATGTAATCCTGGTCAAGTCAGTTAACTTCTGTCTGCCTCAGTTTTCTCAATTGTAGAAGGAGTATAGTAATAGCATCTACCTATCTCCCAAGGTTGTTAAGAGGACCAAATGAGGTAAAGTGATTAGCATAGTATTCAGTAGTAGGCACTATATAAGTAGGTGTTTCTGAAAGTACTTAAATTCTCTTGTTTGGTTGTTTTCAATTGTGTCTGACACTTCTTTACCCTATTTGGGGTCTTCTTGACCCCACTTCTTGAGTGGTTTAACAGTTCCTTCTTCAATTCATTTTATAGATGAGGCAAACAAGATTAAGTGCCTTGAGCAGGATCACATAGCTAGAAAGTATTTTTTTTCACCCCAGATTTGAATTTAGGAAGAGGATTCCCTATACCACTAATATTTGTAGACAAATGACATGGATATGTTCATTTACAAGTATAGATATCTGTCTTAGTACAGTCTGTAAAATATATGTGAGATATAAAAAGTACATCAAACCAATCAAGTACAGAGGAAATCTTAAATCACTAATATTAAGTTCTCTGCTTCCCTCAGACTTCTTGTTAAATAAGGTCCAAATCCAATTTTTTCAAAACCCTATCTATCCCTGCCCTGCTTTCTATGAGCTCCATCAAACTAAGGAATTCATGTAGTGAGTCTGAGCTGTCAAGCCTGCCAGGTACCCCCCCTTATCCCTGCCTAATCTCTTTCAACCTGCTATAGAAGTGATTTTACATCTCTTTTGAATAGATTCTTGGAGAATGTATGAAGGGGATAGGTGTTATTAATATCATGAGAGAATATAATAAAGCAGGGCTTCTTAAACTTTTTCCACTCACAACCCCTTTATGCCTAAGAAATCTTTATGTGACCCTGAGTACAGAGGTATACAAAACAGTTATGCAAATAAAAAAAATTTGCTGATTTAAATCATAATTTTGCATCCCTAACATTCTGTTTTGAGACCCCCATATAGGATTTGGGACTCACAGCTTAAGAAGCTGGGTTATAGTGGATAGCAAGCCAGCCTTAGAATCCATAATACCTTGAGTCAAGTCCTAATTTTGACATAACTGTATGACTCTAATCAAGTTGCTTAATTCTTCATGGGACCAAGCAATTCTCAATGGCTAAGTCAGAGATGAATTGCTGATCAGCATCAGGAGAGGGAGTTTCCATGCTGGATGACCTCCATAACAATAACATCACAGGTGTGGACTAATTGCTTACATTGCTTACATGCTTACATAATCACAATTCCTTGAAATTTATCCTCATGGGCCCCAGAAAAACAAATGGATAGGCCACACGAACTATGAAAATCGATAGGAGAGAGGAAGGAAGAACTTGATTCAAAAGATAAAAAATGAAATTAGGGTATTTAGAAAAAATAAGAACAAAAGGTAGTAATAGTAGAAATGGTAAAACCTGGCAATTGATTAATAAGGGAGAGAAAAAATTTAAGGATAACTCCAAGGTTATTTATTAGTTTGGATGACTGGATGACTAATAATGCCATAAAGAGGAACAAGAAAGTTTGGAGGAGATCTGCTTAGTTTCAACTCCAGGGGACATCATGTCCTGGTGTCTCTTTACCCCCTTTCAACTAGGAAAACAGGGAAGAACTTGAAATAACAAATACAAAGAACTTAAACCCTCTTTCTTTAAAGATTGCTAATGGGAATCTGGTTGTGTTTCTGATTAAGATTTTACTCCTATTTTCCTAGTTCGAGTATCATCTCTTTTGCCCACCCTTTTCCATTAGGTCCCTTTCTTCTGTTGTCTTTCACCATTAGAATATAAACTCCTTGACATCAGGAACTTTCTCTCTGTCTCTATTTTTTTCCCTCCCTTTTCCTCCTTCCTTCCTTCCTTCCTTCCTTCCTTCCTTCCTTCCTTCCTTCCTTCCATCCATCCTTCCTTTTTTTTTTTTGGCTTTTATTTGTATCCTTAGGATTTGGCACTTATGCCTGGAACATAATAGGTTCTGATAAATTATTGTTGCCTGCCTGATGGTCATAATCAGTTGATGTGTTGGTTAGTTTGGCTGAACATTTTTTGTCTCTTTATTGTTTTGTTATAAAGGATATCTCATAGGGTAGGGAAAAGGGAAAGGAAATCATTTTGAAATAAAAATCACATATAATGAAAATTGATGAATTTTAAATTTTTTTTGAAGAACATTGATATCTGGCCAATAGCACTGTTAATGAAAGAAGCCCCTGGGGAATTGACACAGCCATCCAAAATTGCAACTGGAAGATGCCACTAAGATTTGCTAGAGCAGTGGTCCTCAAACTTTTTAATTCACTGTCCCTCAAATTGTTGGAGGGCTGAACTATAGTAAAAACAAAAACTATGAACAAATTCCTGTGCACATTGCATATATCTTATTTTGAAGTGAAGAAACAAAACGGGAATAAATACAATATTTAAAATGAAGTAAAGTTAAATCAACAAACTTACCAGTATTTCAGTGGGAACTATGGGCCTGCTTTTGACTAATGAGATGGTCAATGTCTGATTCCATATTTGTCCTTGCTAGTCATAACAAGTGATACAAGTGTGCATCCGTTAGTCTTGATCTGGTTGGAGATTTCAAATGTTTCATTCTAGAAAAAGTCTGTTCACAGACATGTGCTGCCAAAGATGGTTGCCATTTTGAGTGCCTGGTTCCTGAGATGAGGATATGTCTCAGAGGGGAGAGATGCATAGAAATTATGAAGACTGCTTGACTTGAATGCGTCTTTCAGAGAGTCACAATTCTGGAGTTCAGCCAGTTCTATTGGTAAATTGTATCCACATTTTCAATGTCAATAGAAAATGGGTTACAGAAAAGCTGTATGTCCTGTTCATCGAGGTGAAGCTCTTTAAATCTAAATTAGAACTCCTTTTGCAATTTTTCCAATGAATCCACACATGTTTTGTTTGGGAATGCAATCAGCAGTTTTTCTGTTAACAGATTTTGAGTTGTGGGGAGATGGCAGAAGTTTTCCTCCTTCACTTGTTTGAGGAGCCTAATTTTACTTCAAATGCTTTGACATGTGATTGCATATCACAGATGAGCTTCCCCTTTCCTTGAAGTTGCTATTGAAATTGTTGAGTAGCTCTGTTACATCTGTCAGAAAGACAAGATGCCATTTTCATTCTGCATCAGCTTTTTTTTTTTTTGAAAGCAGAAAAGTTGTAATCTGTGGAAGTAAGTCATAGAAACATTTCAAAACTCTCCCTCGACTCAGCCAACGGACTTCTGTGTGATATAGAACATCTTCATACTCAACATTTAGCTCAGACAGAAATTCCTGAAATTGATTTATTGCATTAGCTCTAATGAAGTTAACACAAGATACCACAATTTTCATAAGAGTCCCACTTCAGTGATTTACTACACAGCGCTTGTTGGGGGATGAGGCAGTGTATGGCTATTGGATGAGAATGGTTATGTTTGTCCATCTCTTGGGTAATATGAGCAATTACTCCTTTCCTCATTCCCCACCATGCTAGGGGCACCATCAGTTGTCTCGCTGGCTAGTTTAGCCCAGTCCAGCTCCAAACCATTCATAGTTGGCAAACCTTTTCATAGATATCCTCTCCTATAGTTGTTCCTTTGATGCTTTGCAGTGCAGCAAGCTCTTCTATGACTTCAAAATAATCATTCGTCCCATCAATAAAAATTAGAAGTTGTGCAGAATCACAAATATCTTTGCTTTAGTTGAGTGCCAAGGAAAACTATGAAATTTTTTTTGTGGAGTTTTGCAAATGCTGATGCAGATTGTCTCCCATTCCTTCAATCCTCCATGTAATTGTAGGTCCTGAAAGACTCACTATACTAAATAAATTGGCCTTCTCTGGACACATCTCTTTGGCAACAGAAAGAAGGCATTCTTTAACAAATACTCCCTCCACGAATGGTCTGCCAGTGCGTGCTATTAGCTTGGCAACTTGAAAACTTGCTTGCAGTGATGAAATATTTAGCTGCTTCTGCTTCACAAAAATATTTTGCTGTGTTGTCAATGTATTTTTCAGTTTTAATATTTTATCTTTTCTCACTTCTTCAACCAAACAATCATATTTATCTTTATGTTGAGTTTCATAGTGTTGATGCAAATTATATTCTTTGAACACAGACACTGTATTCTGGCATATCAGACATACAGCTTTTTCCTTGTACTGCATGAGAAAGTAATACTAAGTTCACTGTTCTTTGAATATCCAGCACTCCAAGTCAATTTTTCTTTTTCTTGACATCATTATTTCTAAGGGATTCCAAATTGCTATTAGTAAAATACATATATATATATATATATATATATATATATATATATATATATATATATATATATATATATATATATATATATATACAGCACTACAAAAACAATATACCAGCATTAACTTTGCCCACACAGAGACATACAAACTGCAATGCCCAGCTTCCTCCAAGCTGCCTCTGCGCTGTGATGCCTCTGTTTCCCTCATTCTCTCTCCCACTTCAGACCTTCACTGCACACACGTCACCGCTCAGGTGGCCCTCCCAAATGCCCTGGCTTCCTCTGAATGTTGGGATCAATTCTCATGATCCAGTACTGCATGATCGTACGTCCTGCACTTGTAATTTATCATAATCGCAGGTAAGACTGTGCATATATGCATATAACTACGTGATATATTGTATGTGCAGAATGAGCTTTAGTGCCAAATCATACACTGGGGCTTCAGGGGGAAGTCATCATGTGACTTGAAGCTGCACAAGTGTATGGATACCTTAAGAATCTGGAGGGGGATGAAGAGTACACCAGCTCTGCACCTCCTCATACTCAGGATACGTGGGGAGCACTAAGGTCAGACCCCCAGTGATTATAAGGTTAGCAATATTCCATCTCTTTGTGAAACTACAGAACATACACACAATGAGAAAACTGATGACCACAACGGCCAGACATGTAGTGATACAGGGCCACGGCCTGGTACCAGGAGCCTCACTCTGGGTGACAATAGCAATCAGTACCACAACATGCGCTAGAGAGGAAGCCGTTACATGGTCATTACAGCATAATGACAATGATAGAGTCAAGCTGGGACTTGTAGTACTAACTGTTACTATACCCGTGCACCAGACACAGCAGCGACCGTGACATGTGCAGCATGCACTGTACATCCCTCGTGCCTGTCTATTGTGGTGGCTTCAATTACTTTACAAGACCACGGGCCGTCAGTTCTCTGTCTTCTGCATTTCTCTCCCTTCCCCACACCATACACCCCCGCCTAGGAACTCACCTCACCTCTGGATCGCCTCACACTCTGTCTCCGCCGCCTCAGCCCAGTGCTGGAAGTGTGTGTTGCTAACGCGAGTTTAGGTCAAACATCACTTCCAGTCTGATTTTGCCATAACCCGGTGGGCCACATAAACGTCCTCAGCAGCCGCATCTGGCCTGTGGGCCCTAGTTTGAGGACCCCTGTGCTAGAGTATAAGACTGGGGAGACTTGACTATTTTCAGATCTCTAGCCCTGATTATCTACCCTATTAGTATGTCATCCTTGAGGTTGTTGTTTTTGTTATAATTGCTAAAGACCTTAGTTTAAAAAGTCCAAAGTTTCTCCTTGCATCCAGAGCCATCTCTAGTTATCATGAACTATATCTGGCCACTGGACCCAGATGGCTCTGAAGGGGAAAGTGAGGCAGGTGACTTTGCACAGCCCTCCTTCGCTTAAATCCAATTCATCTGAATGCCACGGCATCACGTCCCTGATGTCATGGTGCTCTTCAAGAACAAAAAACATATCATCCTTGAAAGTGCTGAGGCTCAGTGCTCAGTGTAAAAGTAATGGGAAGGGAAGGAGGGAGGAAGTAAATGTTGTTGATCTTTTATCATATTTCTTGCTCAAGAGAGAATTTCCCACCAGGAAACAAGATGGGGTTGAAGGTACTCTGAGTGGGAACTTAAGCAGTTAGAGACCTGGAAATAGAACCTTTGGCTAAGATTCCTGGCTGAGGGTGTGGTCCAGGAAAATGAGGTGACAACAAAATTATTCTCTGTACTGCCCTTGAATTTGAAAGAACCATAGACTTGTCCTATCCCAAGAGAGAGTCTTGTTATAAGTAACGACTGAATGTAATGATTCCCCTTTAAAGCAACTTCTGTGGGCTTACTTTCTTTATTTACAAAATGGACAAATGATCCATTTTGATGATCTTAAAAGTCAGTCCCCTTCAGTGATTTTATGAGTATCCAAAATCAAAATCTGGAATAAATTACCTAAAGAATACTTGAGGAATTTCATGCATACAAGAAAGAAGTTTAATATTTTTCTAATTTTAAACAGAATAGAATCATTGGCTGCCTCATGGCAATCAGCCAGATACAAAGGATGCCATAATAATAGCTGACATTTATGTGGTATGGTAAATTTTTCAAAGTACTTCACATATATGTATCTCCTTTAAACAGAGGAGTCACTAGCAATTTTGAAACCGAGGGCTATTCAACTGAGTATGGGGAAAACTCAGGATATTATTCCAGGAGGGTGATGAAAGAATTCCCAGGATACTGAAAGGCCATCACTGGAAAGCATAGTAGGACCTGGCTAAGGAACCCCTACTTATAGAGGAGCCAAAGGGAAATTTAAATAGATAATTCTTGCTTATAGTGGCTAAGCTCATTTGTTCCTACATTGCAAAAGGAGTTCAATGTTTATCAGCACTCTCTTAATTTTAATAAGTTAGTATTTGAACATATATTGTATTTAATTCATACTTTAACACAGTGGTCCTCAAACTTTTTAAATAGGGGGCCAGTTCACTGTCCCTCAGACTGTGGGAGGGCCAGACTATAGTAAAAACAAAAACTCACACTCTGTCTCCGCCCCTCAGCCCATTTGCCACAACCCCGAGGGCTGCATTAACGTCCTCAGCGGCAGCATCTGGCCTGCCGGCCATAGTTTGAGAACCTCTGCTTTAATATATTTAACATGCATTGGTCAACCTGCCATCTGGGAAAAGGGGTGGGGGAAAGGAGGGGAAAAGTTGGAATAAAAGGTTTTGCAATTGTCAATGCTGAAAAATTACCCCGCGTATATCTTGTAAATAAAAAGCTATAATAAAAAAAAAAAAGTTTTAATAAGTTAGAGCAGCTGGTACAGTAAAGTGCAAGTAGATAGAGGCAAATCCTGTTTGCCTCAGTTGCCTCATCTATAAAATGAGTTAGAAAAGGAAATGGCTCTCCAGTATCTCTGCAAAGAAAACTCCAAATGGATTCACGGGGGTAGTCATGGCTGAAATAACTGAACAAGGTCAAAGTCACAGTTATCCCTTCTCCCTCCCCCAGTTTCAGCTCTGAGCCAAGAAATCTCACAATATTTTTTGACGACAGACATCTTAGGGTCAGAAGTATTATATTTTGCTGTCTTAATAGGCACTTAATAACTATTTATTAATTGAAATGAATTGTGTGACTTGTCCACAGTCACACATTCACTAAGCATAATAGCAATAATAGCTAATATTCATAAAATGCTCACCCCTTGCCAGGCCCTGTGCTAAACACTTCACAATTATTATTTTATTTGAACCTCATAACAATCATGGTAAATGGGAGGTAGAAGTGTGGTTAGTGTTATTACTAGTTCTATTTGACAGAGGGGGAAAATGAAGCAGAGAGGGGTCAAATGATTTTCTCAGATTCACACAAGTCAGTATTTGGAGCAGCATTTGAACTCTGGTTTTCCTGACTTTAGGACTGTCACCTAGTTGCTGCAAAAAGAATGGAAATTAAATGTAAGAATGCAAGTGTAAGAAACAGAATTTGAATCCAGGCCAATTAACAAACATTTATTAAGTCTCTACTATGTACCAGATACTATGTTAGGAATGCTAAGCCAAAAGCAAAAGCAAATAGTCCTTGCCCTCAAGTAGGTTTGTATTCTAATGAAGAAAAACAACTTGTACATATACAAGTGCCTTTAAAAATCTATTTGAAGTGAATGTGAGGTAATTTCAAAAAAGAAGGCGCCATTAGTTGGAGATTCTAGGAGGCAGGGATGAGGAGTCATATATTCCCTTCAAGGATACAGCCTGTGCAAAGAGATGAGATGAAATTGTCTTGTATGAGGAAAATCAAGAAGGTAAGTGACTCAATTACAGAGAGCAAATTCTTCATGACTCCACTGGGGATTTTTGGGGAAAAGATACTAGAGTGTTTGCCATATCTTTTTCCAGCTCATAAGATGAGGAAGTTGAGGCAAGCAAGATTAAGAGATTTGGTCAGGTCATACAGCTAGTAAATGTCTGATCTGAGGTTGGATTTGAATTCAGGTCTTCTTGAATCCAGGCCTGGCTTTCTATCAACCTCACCATTTATTAACCAGAGTGCATTTAGAATAGTAAAGTATAATTAGCCTTGAAAGGCAAGTTGGATCAAAGTGAAAAAATTTAAATTCCAAACACAAGTATTTTACTCTTGGACTGATAGAGAGCCACTAGAGTGTATCAAGTAGGGTTCTTTAAAGAAAATTACTTGGGCAATTGTATGAAGTATGATTGGAGTGAGGCTAGAACAGCAATTAGGAGGCAATTGGAATAGTCCAGGTAAGAAGTGACAAGGACCTGAACCAAGCTAGTGGTGTTCCCATTTCTATCTCTAACATTCTATCTGTTATCCCATACTGCCAGGTCATATTTAAATACCAACCTGAGGATTCTAGTTCTGGATCTGGGGCACTCTAGCCATGTGTTTTTGAACAATTCTAAAAGACCTTTTCTGGGCCTCAGTTTCTTATCTGTAAGATGGAGATGATCATCCCATTCTAGCAATCAACAAATGTTTATTAAGTGTTTACTGTATCCCAGGTACCATTCCAAGTACTTGAGATTTAAAAACAAAAATGAAACTGTTCTTTCCATCCAGGAATTTATGCTCTATCTGGAAATATAAAGAGAGAAAAATAAAGAAGGAAAAAGAGGGGAGAGAGAGAGAGAGAGAGAGAAAGAGAGATACAGAGACAGAGAGAAACAGAGGCAGAGAGAGACAGAGACAGAGAGAGACAGAGACAGAGAGAGAAAGAGACAGAGAGAAGAGAGACAGAGACAGAGGTGTGGGGAGTGGGGAGAGGAAGATGGAGGGAGAGGGAGGGAAGGACAGATAGACAGAATCAAGTGCTCTCTAATGTGCCATTGAATCACAGTGTTTAAAATAGAACATGATGGTGACAAACTTTCTTTTCAAAAGGCTTTTATGGATCAAGTGAGATCACATTCATGAAAACACTCTGAATAACCAAGCAGATGCAAAAGATTGCTATATGTTTACACATCTATGTGTTTGTATATATGCCCTTAAAAATACACACCTACCTATAATTACATTTATTACATAACATGCATATCATGTTATATTAACTTGCATTCAACTTGCAGTACTTTATATTTTACAAAGCATTCTTACATACATGATCTGAGCCTTTCTACAACCCTACAAGACAATTTATCACCTCTATTTTACAGAAGGGAAAGTTAAAGTACAGAAGTAACGTGAATTATCCAGGGCCACAAAGTCAGATAATGACAAAATTACATGAGAGACAGACCCTCAACTTTAAGAGAGAAACAAGTTGAAACTCTGTGGCTGAGATCTGGTGCTGTGGAAAGAACACTAAGTTGGAGTACTGGCTTCAAATTCTTCGTTTTGATTTATTACCCATTTGACTTTGGACAAGTCACTGATCTTGAGTGGAAATATATGCCCTCTAAGATCCCTTTCTGGCTCTCTGATTCTCTCAGGACTGACATTTTCACTGGGATAGAGCAGGAGACTTAGAAGTAAAAAGACCCGAGTTCAAATCTAATCTGACACACTTTACAAGTATATGACCCCAGGCAAGTCACTTAACATGTTTATCTTAGTTTTAACTGTTAAATGGAGATGTTAATAATTTCCCAGGTTGTTCAAATGAAATAATAATTGTGAAATACTTAGCATAATGTCTGGCACATAATAAGCACCATATAAATATAAATGTTGGCTATGATAATAATGATTATAAAAACTACCCAGTCTGTTTTGAAGAGAGGATACCTTTATCCTTCCCCAAAGATACTATTCTCTTGTTGGAGAAAACAGTGAAACTTAACCTGGCATTTTGATAAAACCATATACCAACCCAAACCACAGGCCCATTGGTTAGACACGCTCCAAGCCTTCAATGTGGCTTGGTCTTTGGCTTAGAAACAAGCACTTGTCCAAAGTAAATAATCCACCCACAGATACGACTCCCCACCCCATTGCAAAAGAACAGTAACCAACCCTAGTGACTCATGCTATCCAAGAGAGCAGCCATTAAGGGAAAGAATCATTGGAGTAGTCAAAGGAGCCTCTAGGGAAGAAAGTCAGGAAGGACCATTGTCCACTGGAAGGAAACAGTGAGGACTAAACAATACAATAGCAAAAGTACAGATGATCTACAGATAATAAGATGGGGAAACACATTTTTCAAAGATATAAGTTAGAAGATGATTTTTGGTATATATATATAAGGGGGTGGTTCTTACCTGGGAGATAGGGGAGTCCCCACAACACCTTCCTAAAGGCCAGGAGAAGACAAGAACCACTTCAAAACTTTTCTTTCCTCTCTCAGTTCACTTGCTAACAATCCTCCACCCTCACAAACACCCCCCACCCCCCCCACCCCCAGGATTCTACCACCAGCAAGCTGGCAGGGAGTTAAGTTCTTATTTATAGCCAACTGTGATGAATAGTAAGCCTCTTGAAGACAGGAACTATTCCATTTTTGTTTTAATATTATCCATTGCCTCTTGTACATATTGATGCCTAATAAATGCTAGTGAGTGAAAGATATATAAGATATATCCAGAGGAGGATCACAGAATCCTAGGAGGTTTTCTAGTCTTCCCCATCATCTTACATATGAGGTCTAAATGACCTACCCAACCAAGGTCATACAGGTCACACATTGATACAAGTTTTAAACTCAGACCCTCCGATTTGAGAACTGGTAGATACTCTATGGAGTTATGGGAAGATATATTCATTCATGTTTGTAATAAGAATTTGGGTATTCCTTTTGTTTTGGGTTTTTTTTTTTCAATTGGGAAGAGGTGGGAGGAAAAAAGAATAAATCCTTAACTGAAAAAAATTAGGGAAAAAAGTAATTTACGTGATATATATTTATCTTATTGTTATACATTTATATTATTATATAATTTTATTATATATTTTAAATTAATAGCAAGTTATCCATGAGAGACTTGAAGTTTCATCTTTTTTTTTATTCCACTAAGACATGGAAATGCTTGTTTTATTTCATAGATTAAAAATAAAATAAATAAAATTTTAAAAGAGAAAGATATTCAAGAATTGAACAGAGGAGTGGTTCATAAAAAATGTGTCTTTAATTTCTTTGTTTCTGCATTTCCATCTCCTCATTCCCTCCCCCCATCCAGCCTACACATATATAAGCTCTGACTATAAAATAGGGTTGATTTTTTTTTTCAATAGAATATTATTTATCTATTGAAATGAGGTCTGTTCTCTTCAAAGTAGTCAGCTCAAGATGCTACTATTATTCACAGATTATTTGGAATTCATTCCTCTGTGAATCCAGGTAGCATAGGATCTTCCACCTAGTCCTGGGACTCTTAACTTAACCTGCTTTTCTGAGTTTTAAATTTCTGCACTGTTCACCTCATCAGAAGTGTGCCAGAGTGGATAGAGAGTTGGTCTTGGAGTCTCTGACCTGTAGTGATAGAATAATTTTAAGCATATCACTTAATTTCTCAGAGTTCTAGATAACCTTCAAAACTAGACTGTGATGGTGGTGATGGTAGGTAGTGGTTATAGTAGTGGAAGTTCTTTAGTGATCCCATTTGAGTTTTTCATGCAGAGATATTGAAGTGGTTTGTCATGTCCTTATCTAGCTCAGTGACATAGAAAACTGAGGCAAACAGGATCCAGTGACTTGCTCAGGGTCACACAGTTAGTAAGGATCTGGGGCCAAATTTGAATTTGGGAAAATGAGTCATCCTGACTTCAGTCCCAGCACTTTATCCATACCACCTAACTTCAGTTATCATGCTATTATACCTTTATGAAATATGAAATCTTTGTCCCTGATAAAATTTGAAGGAGAGGGAACTATTGACTGGGGAAAGACTGTTCATTCCCCTGGAGGTCTTTTAAAAAGCTAAAATTACAAATGCCCCAAAGAGAGTTGAAACTTTGTAGAGTATGACTCCTGGGTTTCCACCAAAGGGCAGGAGGGGGGAAGGGTTTACACTCCCCCTCTCTACCATCAGCTAAGCCATGGCATTTTATAGAAAATGAACACACCCAGTAGAAAATAGTGTATAGAACAGGACCAGAAACAGAGAGTATACATACGGCAGGAAGCAGCTTCTAGGAGTATGACCTCTGGCAGCTGAGAAAAGAAGCATGCATGAGAGAGAGAGAGAGAGAGAGAGAGAGAGAGAGAGAGAGAGAGAGAGAGAGAGAGAGAGAGAGAGAGAGAGAGAGAGAGAGAGGAGGGAGAGAAAGGCAGAGAGAGAGAGAGAGAGAGAGAGAGAGAGAGAGAGAGAGAGAGAGAGAGAGAGAGAGAGGAGGGAGAGAAAGGCAGAGAGAGAGAGAGAGAGAGAGAGAGAGAGAGAGACAGAGACAGAGAGAGACAGAGAGAGAGAGAGAGAGAGAGGCAGAGAGAGGCAAGAGAGAGAGAGAGAGAGAGAGAGAGAGAGAGAGAGAGAGAGAGAGAGAGAGAGAGAGAGAAAGAGAGTAGAAGGAGCCATGGAAGTCAAAAGTCAAGTTTTAGAGAAGAGCTGAAATAGGAAGTCCAGCTAAGTATTACTGGACCCAAGGAGCTCTGGCCTGAGGACACCTCAAGAAAGAAGGAAAAGAAAAGAATGAAAGAGAGAGAAGGAAGAGGAAGGAAGGAAGGAAGGAAGGAAGGAAGGAAGGAAGGAAGGAAGGAAGGAAGGAAGGAAGGAAGGAAGGAAGGAAGGAAGGAAGGAAGGAAGGAAGGAAGGAAGGAAGGAAGGAAGAAGGAAGGAAGGAGAGAGAGAAAAAAGGGAGAGAAACAGGGAGGGAGGAAGGTAAGAAGAAATACAGAAGAAGGAAGGAAGAGAGAGAAAAGACAGACAGACAGACAACAGAGGGAGGGAGGAAAGGAGAGAAAAGAAGGAAGAAAGCCGAGAGAGAGGGAGGGAGGGAGGGAGGGAGGAAAGAAAGATGTCCTTACAATACTAAAGAATTAAAGATATACATTATCCCTGACCAAGGGTATGCCTATATATGCATTGTGGCATCAATATACTCTAAGTCTGTGCCCTCTTTTTTACAGATATCTTATGGACTGACATAAAACACACACCAGATTTATTGGGACAATGTTTCTTTAGTATTAATAAATAATTTTGCTTTGACCTAATTGTGTTTATAGGTTATAATACTAATAGTTAACATTTCTGTAGTGCTTACTATGTACCAGGAACTTGACAAATATTCCATTTTATCTTCACAATAACCCAGGGAGATAGATATTTTTTTTCTATTTTGCAAATGAGGAAAATAAGGCAAACCAAAAAAAAAAAAAAAAAAAAAAAAAAAAAAAAAGCGATTTGGGTCAGCTAGGAAAAGTCTGAGGCTGGATTTGAACTCAGATCTTCCTGAATCCAGATCTGGCTCTTTATCCAATACACAAAAGTTAAATTCATTGGTGTGGTTTTGTGAGCTACAGTTAACTAGGATAGATCCATGAGATACCCTTGAATCTGGGGAATTGGCCATTGTCCCAGGGACCCAACCCAAGGATCTGTGAGACCCAAAATTGGGGAAGTGGCTCAGAAGGGTGCTTATAAGAGAGAAGTCTCCCCACTCCTAATTATAATCATTTTGCATAAGCTTTCCTTATACTGAGGTTAAATCTTCTACACTGCTAATTTTTTTTTTAAACTGGATTTATGATTTCATCAATGTCAGGAATTCTTAGTAAAGAGGCCTCCCTGTCAAACTGAGACCTTAGTTTAAAAAGGCCCGAGTCTCCCTTTGCATCCATGGCCATCTTCAATCATCCTGATCTATATGTGGCCATTGGATCCCAGAAGACTCTGGAGAGGAAAATAAGGCAGGTGACCTTGCCTAGCCCCTCCCTCACTTGAATCCAATTCACTTGCATTACTTCCCTGATGTCATGGTCCTCTTTGAGAACGAAGGACAAACAACAACTGCACCTCCTCTGCAGTTTATTAGAAAATTAAGTCAGAGATTAAATGACTTGCCAGTGTGTGTCATAAATAGGATTTGAATCCAAGTCTTACTGACTGAGCCCATCTCTCTGTCTACTGTGCTATATTTCATCCCTCTCTGTGATTTCTACCTATTCCTCTTTGTTCTGCCCTTAAGCTAATCTAAACTCTTGTTTTTATATGTCAGGAAATTGAAGCCAAAAAAATCTGCCCCAAGTTCCATGGACGGAGTAAGTGGCAAAGGAGTTCTCTCTAATTCAAAACTTTTCCCACACCACAACTGCCCCGCCCATGCTTGATCTCAGATACATATATGTCTTGTCTTCATAATTAAATTGTAATGCCCTTCAGGGCAGGTATCATCTCTTACAATTCTATGTTCTTCATAATGCACAGTACATAATACTGCTTAATAATTGTTTATTACTTGATGGAAAAGCCATAAATAAAATGTTGTTGTTCAGTTGTATGCAACTCTTCTTGACCCTGTTAGGGATTTTCTTGCCAAAGACATTAGAGTAGTTTGCCATTTCCTTCTCCGACTCATTTTACAGACAAGGAATTGAGGCAAGGAGTGCTAAATGACTTATCCAGAGTCACACAGCCAGTAAGTATCTGAGGCCAGATTTTAACTCAGGAAGATGAATCTTTCTGACTCCTGATCTGGCACTTTATTTATTCCTGGTTGCTTTTCTGAACATAAAACTATTTAGTAATTATTTGTTGCTTGATAGAAAAGCCATAAATTAAATAGCTAACATTTATACCACTGCAGCACCCCTTCTGGACTACTTCCTCAAAGAACAGATGCTACCTCAAAGAATTCCTGTGGGCTTGAGTTTCTATTACAGTTCATAAGCCCACATTGTTCCATTTCCCATTAATATTCAGCCAATAGGGTAGCTAAGTTGTATAATGAATAGAATGCCAGGCTTGGAGTCAAGAAGATCTGAATTCAAACCTGGCCTAAGATACTTACTAACTGTGTGACCCTGGGCAAGTCACTTAACCCTGTTTGCCTCAGTTTCTCATCTATTAAATGAGCTGGAGAAGGAAATGGCAAAGCATTCCAGTATTTCTGCCAAGAAAACCCCAAATGAAGTCACAAAGAGTTGGATGTGACAACAATACAAAGAATTGGAAATTAAGGAGATGCCCATCAATTGGCAAATGGCTGAACAAACTGTATTATGTGGCTGTAGTGGAATATTATTATGCTATAAGAAATGATAAACAACCATTTCAGAAAAACCTAGAAAGACTTACACAAACTGATGCAAAAGGAAGTAAATGACACCAGAAGAGCATCATACACATTAACAACAATTTACAAGGCTCAGCTGTGAATGACTTAGCTATTCTCAGAATTATAATAATCTAAGACAATTCTGAAGGATTTATGATGAAAAAATGCTATCTGCATCTAGAAAAAGAACTGATGGAGTCTGGATGCAAATTTTCGTTCTTTTCCTTTTTGGTCTTTTTTCTTTTATAACATGACTAATATGGAAATACATTTTGCACAATTGCAAGGGTATAATCTATATCAAATTGCTTGCCTCCTTAAGGAGGGGGGAAGGGAAAGAGAGAGAATTTGGGAATCAAATATTTTTTAAATGTTTAAAATTGTTTTACATATAATTTTAAAAAATAAAATGTAAATACAGTCAGTCAATAGCAATTAATCAGCAATGAGTTTGAAGCAAAAATGTTTAAAGATGGCATAGAAAGGACACTAACTATAAAACATTCCCCTCCATAAACACAGGATACACTCTCCCACAAATACACATAGTGTTCACAGGAAATGTCAACACATACTTAAGAATTCAATAATACTAAGCCATACACAAAGAATATATGTAGCTAAGAAAATTCATGGCTTCCTATATTGCTGGACTCCCAATGTTCTTTTTATGTTCAAAGACTCCTTATGAAGTTCCCATCCTGAATATCCATTTTTTGTTCATATGACATAGTAGAGTCTGTTCCTCTCTACAACTACAACTCTTGATTACCTTAATTAGCATTCTCTTGAGCTGATGGACAGTTATCTTTTTTGCTACCTCAGAGGTCCTGTTGCTTGAAGTTCTTCTTGGGAATGATTACTTATCTCTATCTGTATCTGTCTGGAGACTTTAAGTCTCTAATCTCGGATGGGATGGAATGTTTCCTACTGAGTTAATAGCTCTATTGTTAGAGATTTGGTTAATGAAGGGGGGTAGGGAAGACTTGGATAAGAGAAGGAAGAGAAATTCCTCTGGAATGAGCATAGCAAAGAGGAAACAAAAATATCATTTTTTTATATGATGGTTTACTTTAAAAAAAATCAACTAAAAACCTAAATGAAACAATTAACAACTTCAGCAAGTCTGCAGGAGATAAAATAAATCTAGATGTAATCAATATTTTCTGTATATTACCAACAAATTCTAACAAAAAGAGTTAGTAAAAGAAATTACAATTAAAACAATTACAGATAATATAAAGTACTTGGAAGTCTACCTGCCAAGACTCACACAGGAACAAATTACAATATTACAGTTACAAAGTTTTCTTTACACAAAAAAAGATTTAAAGCGATTGAAGAAATATTAATAACTCATGGATAGACCAAGTCAATACAATAAAAATTACAATACTACCTAAGTTGTCCCATTTAAATAGTAACTAAAATATGATATTCAATACCATGTCAAGCAAATTACCAAAAGATTACTTTAGAAAACTCAAAAAAAAATAATAACAAAATTTATCTGGCAGACCTAAAAGATCAAGAGAAAAAAAAATTTAGTTATTGTGGCAAGGACTTAATATTTAACAGAAACTCTTGCAAAAAAAATAGAAAATAGTCTGACAGGAATTAGGTATAGATCAACATCTTACACTATATACCATGACAAAATCCAAATGGGGACATGATTTAGACATGAAGGTTAATATTACAAACAAATTAGAGGAGCATGAAAGAAATTATCTCTCAGATCTGTATGAACAATTCATGTCCAAACAAGAGAATCATTAGAGGTAAAATGGATAATTTTGATTACATATAACTAATTTTTTACAAGAACAAAACTAATATAGCTAAAATTGGAATATAAGCAGGTAATTGATAAGCAGGAGTTGATAAGCTGGTGGGGAGGAAGTCTTTGCAGTGGGTTTCTCTGATAAAGATTTCAATTTTAAGACATATAGGAAACTGATTCAAATTTACAAGAATGAGCCATTCCCCAGTTGGTAAATGGTAAAGGGAGATGAATAAACAGACAATTTTTAGAGGCAGAAATCCAAACTAACAATAGCTTATTTTACATGTAGCCTAAATCACTAAGAATTAGAGAAATGTATATTTAAACAACTCTTAACTCTAAACATGCCTATTAAATTGCTAAAGATGACAATAAAGGAAAATGGCAATTGTTGGAGGGGCTGTGGGAAAACAGGTACATTAATGCACTGCTGGAGGTACTATGAACTGATTTAACCATGAAAGCAGTTTGGAACTATGTCAAAAGGCTATAAAACTTTAACCCAATGATACCACTACCAGGTTTATGACCCAAAAATAATCAAAGAAAGAGAAAAAACATATATAAAAATATTTGTAGCAGCTCTTTTCATGACAGCAAAGACTTGGAAACTGAAGGGATGCCCATCAATTGGAAAAGGTTTAAACAGGATCTGATATATGAATGTGATGAAATATTATTGTACTATAAGAAATGATTAACAGTTTCAGAGAAACTTGGAAAGACTTATATTAACTAATACAAAGTAATGTATAAGTTGTGATGAACTTCTCCAGACAACCATATCTTATCAGTATTGTATCAATTTCATGATGACATGCTCACATAGGTTCTGTATGAAAAATGATACTCTCATACTTTCCCAGTCAACAATAGATTGAAGCAGGGCTGTGTTCTTGCTCCTATGCTCTTTAGCATGCTGTTACTCACAATGTTAGATGCCTTTAAAGAGGATAAAAATGACAAGATCAGCTTCTGCACTGATAGTAAATTATGTAACTTGAAAAGGCTACAAACCAAGATCAAAGTAGAGGAAGAATTGGCGCGTGACTTTTTGTTTACAGGTCATTGTGCATTTAAAGTAGTCTCTTCGGTCAAGATGCAAGAGAGTATGGGTGAATTCTCTGCCCCTTGTGCTAATTTTGGCCTGACAATCAACACCAAGAAAATAAAGGTTCTCCTCCAATCAGCATCGCATCATCCCTACCTAGAACCATTGGTTACAACAAATGAAGAAATTGTGAATGCTGAAGATAAATGCACTTATCTGGGCAGTATACTTTCCAGGGATATATACATGGATGATGTGTTTGATGCATGCATTGCCAGATATAGTCGAGTGTTTGGGAGGCTCCAAAGGAAAGTGTAGGAGAAAAGAGGTATTGAGTTATCTACCAAACTGAAGGCCTATGGAGCTTCACTTTTGTATGCCTAAGAACCATGAACAGTCTACCACTGACTTGCCAGGAAATTAAATCACTTCCACTTGAATTGTCTTAAGAAGATCCTGAAGATTACTTGGCATGATAAAGTACTGGATACTGAGCTGAAGATTACTTGGCATGAGAAAGTACTGGATACTGAGGTCCACTCTAGAGATGAACTGCCAGGCATTCAAACTCCACTGCAGAGAATGCAATTCTGATGGACTGGTCAATCGCCAAACATACTTAAAAGACTATTTTACAGAGCACTCGAACAAAACAAGCACTCACCTGGAGATCAGAAGAAGCAACACAAGGACATTCTCAAGATCTCTCTGAAGAACTTTAATATTGACTGGGAAACATGGGAGATGCTGGCAGAGGACCACCAGCATAATGTGCCTACATCACATTAGGTATTTATTGTATTACATGAGCAAAGCAGAATCTTACCAGAACCTCCGTGACTTTAAATGTTTTCATGACTATTTGTACCCAATTTGTGGTAGAACCTTCCTAACTCAAATTGGACTGATTGGTCATAGCTGAACACACTGTACCCTGACCCCAACATCGTGATGTCATTTATCCTCTTTGAAAACAAAGGACAAACAACAACAGCTATGTTAAACACTAGCCTTAATAGATATAAAAAAGGGATAGTTTTCTGCCCTCAAAATGTTGCTATTCTAGTGTGTTTAAAACATAAAACAAGTAAGGCAGTGGTAGGCAGGAGAAAATATTTTGACTTGTAAAACCATTGGTCTGTTTTTATAATAATCCCTTTCTAGAAATGATGGCAATGTTAGTTGGAAAGCTTAGAATCAAGGGGGAAAAGGGGAAAGGGAGAGCAGACAATTATCTCTGGCCTTAAGGAGCTTATGTTCTGGCTTAAATGAGACATGTAAAAAGAGTTCAGGCTTGGGCATCAT
Source organism: Sminthopsis crassicaudata (assembly GCF_048593235.1). Taxonomy (NCBI): domain Eukaryota; kingdom Metazoa; phylum Chordata; class Mammalia; order Dasyuromorphia; family Dasyuridae; genus Sminthopsis; species Sminthopsis crassicaudata. The sequence goes on from NC_133617.1 coordinate 369,328,031, forward strand.
AAGACAAACATTCAAATCTCAATTTTGCTATGTAAGGGCTATATAAAGCTGAACATGTCTCTTCACATTTCTTGGCTGCTGGCACATTGGGGCCATCCATTATGAAGCCTATGTTTTAGTTTCTTCACTCCTAACATGAGGGTGTTGGACTAGATCAAGTGTTCTTAACCTGAGGTTTATGAATTGGTGATGATTTTCCTCACATGTTGATAACTATATTTTAATATGATCAGTTTCCCTTGTAATCCTATGCATTTTATTTTATGCATTTAACAATTCAGAGAAGAAGTCCCCAAATTGCCAGAGGGGGGCCACCACCCAAAAAAAATGAAAAACCCTTGCATTTGATGGCCTTTAATATCCCTTGAGTCTTGCACTAATTAATAGTTACAGAACATACTGAGGGAGTTAAGCCTTCATTGTCTGCCAAGAGAACCCAACACAGAGACTGAGTGGGACAGCCTGGGCTGAGCCAAGGAAGGCCCACACCACTAGTGATGCTTCCCACTACAAGCCAACTCCTGCAGAGTGCCCAGGCTAGCCTGAAAGGGATGCAGATATCATGATGGCCATCAGCTCTTTCATAAACTAAATGCAAGAAAAAGTGGGGGAGGGGGGAGAGGAAGCAGCAGTCAGAGGAGAGCAAGGTTATAAAAGCAATTGCGCAGCACAGCTAGTTAGCAAGTGGTACAGATCCTTCCCTATTTCTGCCTTCTTGATAAACAAATTCATAACAAGATTTTACTGCTCCATTCCCTGGAGCAGATCATTAGGTCTTCATTGAACACTACTCCCGGTAGAAGCAGGCATCCTGCAACACAATATCCCTTAATCTGATCTCCCTGGCATTTGCTGTGATGTAATTATGCTAATTATCCAGCCTGTTAAATGCCTGCTTTGATATGGGCACATTTTCCCGGAGGTTTATGACCAAACCTGTCCCCCTAATTTACTCCCACTGCTTTAGTCGGGAAGTTTTATGTGCTTGCTCACTTTCTCTCTCTCTCTCTCTCTCTCTCTGTCTCTCTCTCTGTCTCTCTCTCTCTCTCTCTCTCTCTCTCTCTCTCTCTCTCTCTCTCTCTCTCTCTGTCTCTCTCTCTCTCTCTCTCTCTCTCTCTCTCTCTCTCTCCCCTCTCTCTCTCTCTCTCTCTCTCTCTCTGTGTGTGTGTGTGTGTGTGTGTGTGTGTGTGTTTGTCTCTCTCTCTCACTCTGTTTATCTCTTTGTGTGTCTGTCTCTCTCTGTCTCTCATTATTTTGCTCTCATTCTCTCGCTGTCTATTTGCTTATCTGATCTCTGTCTCTATGTCTGTCTCTGTTTCTTTGTCTCTCTGTTTCTGTCTTTGTGTCTGACTGTCTCTTTGTCTCTGTCTCTTTCACTCTCACTCTTGCTTTCTCTAATCTATTTATCTGATCTCTCACTGTCTCTGTTTCTTTGTCTCTCTCTGTCTCTGTGTTTCTGTGTCTGTCTGTCTGTCTCTTTTATTCTCTCTGTTGTGTAGATTCAGCTTATACCAGGACTGCCTTTTCAAGGCCAAAGAAACCCTAGACATAATTCATCCCAGCCAAAACAATTCTGCTCCAAGCCTTCCCCCCACCCCCCCACTGGCCCGTCCTATCCCAAACCAGGCTCTGTAACTCTGCCCTAATCTACAGACACACACACACACACACACACACACACACACACACACACACACACACACACACAGGACATGTGATGCCCTACCCCCCGCCATGCATTTACACTCCTCTGCCTACTGACAATGTGCCCCTTGAAAACATATCCAGTCCACGGAGGAGGAGGGAGAGAAGATGACATTAAGAACAGAGAATCATATAAAGACCAAAAAAAAAAGGGGGGGGCAGATTATGTAGTCTATAGTTGTGCATAGTTGTTTTTTAAACTGAAGAGTTAGGAAAAAATCAAACCATTATGCAATACTTTTATTGCCCTTTACAAATCTGAAGGCACTTTGTGAGCTTAAAAACATAAAAATGTACTCTAACTTGGTCAGCTCATAAAATTATCATGTTTGCTATATTTAGAGATGTGAAGGGGCGGGGAAGGAGTTGGACTTTCTTCTCCATTCCCCCCCACCTAATTTTCCAGGCAGGAAAAAAAGTTTCTTCTTGAAATTTTCTTCCACATACTTTAGCAAAGGCACTGACAAGTTAGAGGCAGTCCAAAGGCACTGAATAGGCTGGAGACTGTGCCATCAGGTTTGGGGTATCAATTAAAGGAAATGGGGATGTTTAGCTTGGAGGACAGAAGACCTAGAAAGGACATGATCATTGTCTTTAAGTATGTGAATAAGGACTAGGATGAGGAAGAGGGATTATACTTGTTTTGTTTGGCCTCAAAGAGCAGAATTGGGAGCAAGGGGTGGAGAGTTTGCAGAGATAGATTTCAGTTCAAAGACAGAAAAGCTTCCTTTCAGTTAGGGGTGGTCCAAAGTAGAATGGGTTCTCCATTGGTAATGAGTCTTCCCTCAGAACTTTAATAGGAATTTTTTTTTTTTTTGCCTGGGATAAAAACAGTTGGGGAAGAAGAGAGCAGTTCAGTAGGCACAAGGATTAGGAAAGAAGTCAGACTATGTGGAAGGGCACTACATCAATGGGACCATAAGGGCTGACAGCTCAGAGAGTTGTGGACACTTTACAACCCAGTAGAAGACTGAAGGATGGAATGGAAACATTCCTTTACAAAAGGAATGAACTCTGCCCCCACCCATAGCAGCACCCAGGAGCAAAGCCCATTTTGCCCCATAGTAGTCATAACTCTGACAGGAAGCTTCAGTTAAACTCCAGGTACCACTGATAGAGAAACTCTTGCTCCAATATTGGCCTGTGAGGTCCCTTCTTTTTTAAGGATTCTAATGTTTTTCTAGGCTTTCTCTGACATCTCCCCCTCCTCCCCTCTCCAAGCTTTCATAACTTCATTTTGGAAGAAGGAAGAACCGCCCAATAGATATCTCAACTTTCAGCACAACAGGCAGGCATGCAGTGTACTTCCTCTGATGTTCACATAACCCCAGTGTAGCCCGCCATGGGATGTCAAATTGATTAACTTCATCATGGTAACTTCACTAATGTTTTCCATTGAAATGTCTCGATTCTAAACGTTCCTGACCTGAGGCAATTTACAGTTACTTCCATTTTTTTTTAATGAAGTCTGATTTAATAGTAGGAATGGTTAATGGCCTTGTCTGTCACACATAATAAAACAGAGCCTAATTGTATTTTAAAGAGGCCGTTTTGGTATATACAGAAGCAACAACTTGATTGAATTGTAACAGAGAAGGAGCTTGGCATTCTCTAAGATGGCTTCCCAGAGGAGCTAGACACTTTCCCCCCCACACCCTCAGCCCACCCAGCTTCTCCCCACCTCTCTACCCCACGCACCCACTAGAAATCTCTCTGGCTTTTCCCTGGAATTCTGCTGTCCAAAACATTAGCCAAAACACAGCTTCTTTAGGTCCTTCCATTCATCTATGGGACTTCTGATGTTTCACATATTTTTAGTAATTATACCTCTACAAAGTCTTCTGCCTAGGGAGGCAAAGAAGAAATACCCATTTTATATCTGGGAAAACTGAGACTAGTTTGCCTCATTTGCCTGGGGGCCCTGAGGTGCTGAGTCAGCAGCTGGAGAGAAGAAAAGTCGGGATGCAGATCTCCCTGGTCTACTGTAGAGATTCTCACACTCTCCATTTAGACTCAGCAGTCCTAAGGGAGAGCCTGAGAGCAGGGACCAAGTTAAGGAAAGAGATAACAGCATTTCCTTGAGTCTTGATTTGGTAAACACAACTTAAGGTCCAGGAGGAAATTCAGAAAATGAGCACTAGAGAAAATCTAAAAGTACCATCTTAAAGACAGAAGAATCCTTGAGTCAAAAAGGGCTCTTCTTCCCTTTGTTGGCAGCAAAATAAACAGTGGAACAGGGAGAAAAACGGGGCCTCCCTATGCATAACATGGCAGACTACTTGGATGATATTTCTATGTTGCAGAAGAGAAAAATGTCACCTTACTCTCACTATCTCTTGGTCTTCATCTTTTGCGGTGTAATTAACCTTGACATCAAATAGCTAGCTGATCTTCAGAAATTGAAAGGATTTAGCTGGAGGGTTCAATTCAACTCAACCCAAATGTACCCAGCACTAATTAAGCACTTACTGTGTGCTAGTATCTGAGGTTGCAAAGACAAAAATAAAAATTCTTGTCTTCAAGAAGCCTACATTTTTCTTGGGAAAACAATACTCACAAAGAAAAATAAAGATAAAATGTACAGAAACCTAAACAGAGTCATCTTAGAGTGATAGAAAACAAACATGCAAGGTATCAGGCAAGATCTTTTAGGAGATTGGACTTGGACAGATCTTAAAGGGAATAGGGCTTCAAAAAGGTCTAAAAGACAGAAAGCATTCCAGCCCTGAGGCACAGAAGGAATGTTACATATAAATTCAATGTCAGATGAGTCTTTAGGGAATTCAAGATGTTAGAGGAGTAATTGGATTAGGTAGATTTGCAGGTAGGTTGGTAAGTAGGTAGGTAGGTAGGTAGGTAGGTAGGTAGGTAGGTAGGTAGTAGGTAGGTAGGTAGGTAGGTAGATAGATAGATAGATAGGTAGATGGATGGATAAATAGTAGGTAAATAGATATTAGATGGGATAGCTAGGTAGCACAGTGAAGAGAGTTTTGGGCCTAGAGTCAAAAAGATGAGTTCAAATCTGTCCTCAGACACTAATTCTGTGTTTCATCTGTAAAATGAGTTGGAGAAGAAAATGGCAAACCACTCCAGTATCTTTGACAGGCAAATCCCAATTGGGGTAATAAAAACTCAGATATGACTGAACAAGACAGTAGACACATAGACAAGTAGATCAGCCATTTATTAAGTGCTTACTATGTACTTTTAAATAGCAATAATTCTCTCATTTCCCTTCCTCTCATAATTGAAAGTGACATACTTCTCAAATGTCTTTAATTTCTTTCTCCTGACTTCTTCATACCGTTGAGCACTGGATATGTTGGGGTCATAGCTACCACCACTCCCCTCCTTGTCCTTAGGACTGAGAGAATTGAGTCAGAAAAAACCTTGGAGCTCAGATCACCTTTACATACCATTGTGTCATAAACTCCAATTGCATTATCTCAATCCTTGCTAGGATAATTCCCCTTCCATTTGAATATTTTCCCCTTGCCTCATGGTCTCCCGGCCCTCAATCTTCTTCTTATTGTGATCTCTATCTGGTTAGAATTAAGTTATGATTCTTTCCTGGAATTATGGCTTGCCCATTCATCCAGTGTGCTTGCTCCTCTTATTTGCCTTTGTTTCCCCTATAAGATTGTATACTCTGGTTATGTATTCTGTTTGCAAACGCTAGTTAGCTAAAACCCTATATAAGTTCCCTGCCTTGGTTTATTTGGGCTGAATGCTTTGGGTAAGAGTCCCATTTCAGTTGGCTAGCCTAAACTCTCCACATTAAAGATTAAAAACCAATCTCTACCTCAGTTTCTCTGGTATTACAATACTTTCAGCCTGGTATTTTATTTATTTATTTATTTTTAAGAAAAAAGAGACTCTTTATTATTTAATTTAAATCTAGTTTTCAGAGAGACTTGAAAAAACTTACATGAACTGATGCTAAGTGAAATAAGCAGAATTGGGAGATCATTGTACATGGCAACAATCCTGATATATATGGCTCTTTTCAACAATGAGATGACTGAGGTCCAATGAGCTTATGATAAGAGAGCCATATACACTCAGAAAGAGGACTGTGGGAACTGAGTGAGGATTTTCAACATAGCATTTTCACTCTTTTTGTTGTTATTTGCTTGCATTTTACTTTCTTTCTCATTTTTTCCTTTTTGATCTGATTTTTCTTGTGCAGCAAAATAATTGTATAAATATGTATACATGTATTGGATTTAACATATATTTTTGAGATGTTTAACATGTATTGGATTATTTGCCCTCCAGGGGAGGGGGGGGAATTTGAAACCCAAGGTTTTGCAAGGGTCAATGTTGAAAAATTATCCATGCATGTGTTTTGAAAATAAAAAGCTTTAGTGAAAAAAAGGAAGAGAAATTTTCTTCTAATTTTAGCTGTGTTGATTTTGTATATGAAAAAACATAAAACCACATAATAAAAATTATCTATTTTACCTCCAAAAAATAATTTAAATCTAATAAACATTAGCTTCTCAGAAAACATAGATATAATACCTAAAGGAGCAAGTTGTAAGAAAGGCAGAGATCATCTTGATTCTTCATTTAGTTGTATCAGTTTTAGTTCCATTTCTAGAGTTCAGTTCATTGTCTTTTTCTTGTACAAGAATGTGGAATTTCTTTCTGGTTAAACCAATTCCTCAGTAGTTCCTGTGTTCCTTAAAAAGACCAATTCAAAAAAATAATCAAAATAATATGACTTTCTATTTGAGATAGAATCTGATTTACCAATATTCATTAAGACCCAATTTTAAGTAACTAGTTCAGTCTGCTCACTGTCATCCCAAACTCTGCTGGTCTTGCAGTTATCTGTATAAAAATCTTATTCCCTTTTTAGATTTTAAGCTCCTAGAAGACAGAAATGTCATCATTTTACTTTATGTGCACAGGGCTTAGTAGAGTACCTGGAACACAGTAGACATTTAATAAATATGTGTTCAATTAAATAATATTGCCTATTGAATGAGCCTAGGCCTTCTTTCAAAAGTACAATGGCTCTAGAATGAATGTGGAAATGTGTTTAGAAAAACTGCATATGTTTAACCTGTATCGGAATGCTTTCTGTCTTGGGGAAGGGAAAGGTGAAGGAGAACAGACAGAGAAAAATTTGGAACACAAGATTATGTAAAGGTAAATGTTGAAAACTATCCTTGCATATCTTTGAGAAAAATAAATACTATAAAAAATAAAAATTGACAAAAAAAAAAAAAACTCCAACAACAACAAAACTGCCTCTTGCCCAGCAAGTCCCTAACACTTTTTTTTTTTAAATAGCTTTTTATTGACGAAACATATACATGGGTAATTTTTCATTATTGCAATACACATGCAATGTAATTAACCCTTGCAAAAACTACTGTTCCACCTTTTCCCCTCCTTCCCTCCACCCCCTCCCTTAGATGGCTGGTAGTCCCATACATGTTAAAGTATATGTTAAATACTATATATATATGTGTGTGTGTGTGTGTATATATATATATATATATATATATATATATATATATATATATATATATATATATGTATATATATACATATATATACACATAATTATACAGTTATCTTGCTGCACAAGAAAAATCGGATTTAGAAAGAAGATAAAAATAACCTGGGAACAAAAACAAAAATGCAAGAAACAATAACAGAAAAAGTAACATCTTATTTTTTTGGCCGGACTGCTTTGCTCACTAGTTATCACTACAGATCCTTCTCCTCCATTTCTCTGCCTTTAGGGACTAATAAGTACCAGTCTATGACTTTATGTTATCTGAGGATAACCACCAGGGAAGACTGTGCCAGTGCTAGGCACCAAAGGGAGTGGTCAAAGTCAGACAAAGAATTCCTAAGGACTCCTCCCCAAAGCCAAAGAGACTGCCCTGGGCTTAGCTCAGGCTCACACCCTGCAATCAAGTGAAATTAAACCGGAGGGTTCCACCCACCCCATCTTAATGGCGCCTCTTTTAAGTACCACTAGCCCCAGCTGAGGGTGAGTAATGCATTCTTGCTGGAAATCTATTCACAATTTTGTCAACCTAGCCTAGGGAAACCCATAGGAAATATGGGGACGTTCATTGTTTCCCCATAAATTCAGTTGAGTAAAGAAGGCACAGAAGTCCTAAAATGCAGGCTCTTACCAGAGAGAGAAATTCTGGAGGAAAGGCAATGAACCTCCCTCTAACTATCTCATATGTGTACATAGGGATTATCAGATTAACCAGTTGCATGTGAGAAATCACACAGCCCCTAGCCCAAGGGCAAACATACAAGGTGGGCTAGTTCCCAAAGAGGTGGGAGTAAAGAGCCAAAGTAGTCATGAGCTTTGGGGCACCAGACATTACAGGTGACATACTTCTCTGTTAGATTATTGATTTGGAAATATAGAGGTTGACATAAAAGATGCTACTAAGACACTGACAGCTTAAAGAGAAATGTGAGGGATTTTTGTAATAACAACAAAAAGCAACTGGAAACAAAATGGATACCCAGTTGTTGGGGAGTAGTTGAACAAACTATAATAGATTAACAAATAGTATGATGCCATCCTGTAAAGTGACCAAATAAGAGGAATTCAAGGAAGTATGGGAAGATTTGTATAAATAAATGAATAAAAGAACCAAGGAAAAAAATAATCTTAACAAGAACTACAATAATGCAAATGAAAAGAATTCAAAAATGAAATTGAGCCCTATAAATGTAATAAACAACACTGGTCCCCGAAAAGAGATAAAACATGCCTCCCTCTTTTCATTGAAAGGGTGGAAGACTATAGTTACAGAATAGTCAATACATTGATGCAGCTGATGGGTTGATGAGTTTTGCTTAACTATTTTTCTTTGTTGCACTGGATAATTATAATAAGAGCTCACTTAAGTATCTGGGGGGGCATGATTATGTTTAAAAATTGCTGTGATGTAATAACAAAAAGCACCAATGACACTTTAATTTGTTAAAGGGTGAGGGATAGGTAGAAGAATTACCCTTCTCTGATAAACTCTTTGAAAAAGCCAGCTACAGTAAGTACTTACACTTCTATGTATTTCTATTTTCATTCAGCTGGTGATATCACTGGCTCCCCTAGATTTCAATTATCATCTCTACTCAGATGATTATCAGATGTATTTTTCTAGTTCTAACCTCTCTCCTGAGCTCCAGTTCAAAATCTTCAACTGCCTATTGAACATCTCAAACTCAATATGTCCAAATGGAACTTATGATCTTTGTCAACCAAACTTTCCACAGTGCCCAACTTTCTTCTTTCTGTCAAGGACACTAGTATCTTCCTAGTCACCCAGAACCTCAATGTCATCCTCAACTCCTCGGTCATAATTGCTGAATATATCTAATGTTTATCAACTTCTCATTTTTAATCTTTATAACTTCATGTGTGTGTATTTGTATGTATGTGTTTCTCTTTTCTCATATAGCTATCATCCTAATGCAGGGTCTCTTCACCTCACTCATAAACCACTAAAATAGCTTTTTAATTAGTCTTCCTGCCTCTCTCCCCACTCCAATCTATTCTCCATTCAGCTATCTAAGTGACTTTCTAAAAGTGATATGACCACATCATTTCCATTCTCATATCAATAAACTTCAGAGGTTTCCTATTACCTCTAGGATCAAATAAAAAATCCTCACTTAGTAATTAAAAGACATTTACAAATTGGCCCTTTCTGCCTTTCCAATCTCCTTACACTTACTCATACCATATATTCTATGATCCAGAGACATTTGCTGCCACTCCATCTCCTGCTTCCTTGTATTTTCTCTGGCTTTCTCGTAAGCCTGAATACTCTCCCTTTTCATCTCTAACTCATAGCTTCCCTGGATTCCTCAAAATTTAGCTTAAATACCCCCTTCTGAAGGAGGCCTTTCCCAGTCTTCCCTCTTTCTCCACTATTAGTCACTTGCCTCTAAAACTGCATCAGTACTGTACAAATCTCTTATATACACAGTTATTTACATGTTTTCTCCCTCATTTCATCTTGATGTGTGTAACCAAAGTCTACATCCCTTCTTCCCTTAAACCTTCTGTCTCCATGCACTCCAGACCTCAAAAATGTATTTTCTAGGGTTTATTTTCTGGTTGTCTGCAAAAAGTATGGCCATCTAGCTAGTTTCTGAACAAAGAATACCCTTTGTATTGTTAATCAGAGTTGAAGAAAGGTACCATTAGAATGTAAGCTTCGTGAGGACAGGTGCCATGCCTTTTATATTTCTCTGAATCTCCAGGAAAAACACTTGGTACATAAAAAGTGCTTAATAAATGTTGTTGCTTGACTAACTGATGACACTGGCAAAGTTTACTTCACATTTTTCTCTGATTAACCCTGAAAGAACAGTTGCTTGGTAATAAAATGAAGGAGCTGGCTCTCCTTTGTTACTTCATACAGGCTTGATCCAATGTAGGGCTGGCTGGGAGGATAGAATGATGAGGCTCACTCATTTCATCTCTCACACATTATTTGCAGAAAGGAGAACATCCTTTCTCAAACTATCCTGTGTAAGAACCATCAACAAGAACTTTTTCTCCCCACCCTCTGTTGGAAGTATAGGAGAGTAGAAATACTAGATAGATAGAAAGACAGAACATTTATTGAAGATCTACTAATAATAATAACAGTTACTACTCATTTATAATTATGTTCTAAGCACTATACAATTATTTCATTTGATCCTCACAACAACCCTGGGAGTTAGTTGCTATTATTATCCCCATTTCATCTGTAAATGAAGAAAGCAAGGCAGAAGTTAAGTGACCTGACTTAGACCACACAGCTAGTAAATAAACTCCAAATCAGGACAAAGGACTTTTGCAAAGCCTTATTAAAATGCCACTTGAATTTATATGAACTGATGCTAAGTGAGGTGAGTAGAACAAAGAGAACATTGTACACAGCAACAATAAGATTATGTGACCAACAGTGATGTACATGGCTCTTTATCAATGAGGTGATTCAGGTTAATTCCAATAGAGTTGTGATGGAGAGAATCACATCCTGAGAGAGGACTATGAATCACAGCATAGCATTTTCATCCTTTTGGTTGTTGTTTGTTTACTTGTTTTGTTTTTTTTTTTCCCTCATTTTTTTCCTTTTTGATCTGATTTTTCTTGCACAGCATGATAAATGTGGAAATATATTTAGAAGAATTGCATGTGTTTAAATGCACACTTTCCCAGAAATTTGTAGTTTTCATGCCCATCAAGCCTGCTATGTTGTAGGAACTCATTATTTCTTGATATGATGCCAGTAGATTTATTACAGATTTTATTGAGAATTTCATTTGTAGTCTATAACTGAGAGCTAGAGATCAGAGCTTCTATAAATGTTAGACTATTTGTCAACATCTCAATTAATTGAAGAAATGTTAAGGATATAGCCCCACATCTTTAACATTCTTTATCTTTATGAGCTTCCCAAGACACTTGTCCCTCCTGCTATAAGCATTTCAGGAGTTCTTGTCCTCAATGCCAAAGTTTTTAATCCCTTTAAATTTGCACTTGCATCCCAATTAGTAAACCTTCTTCTGTCCTGGCCATTTGATCTAATTTCTATAATATAAGTTTTTTTGACTTAAATTCCTCTTTCCCTCCCGCTCTCTGTCTCGAAACATTCCAGACCCAAAAATGTATTTTCTAGAATTAATTTGCTGGTACTCTGCAAAAAAAAAAACCAAAACAAAACAAAAACCAAAACAAACAAACAAAAAACAAACAAGCAAACAAACAAAAAAACAACCAAGGAAGATATATTTATTAGTTTGCCAGGACCAAGGGTCTGTGTTGCATTTTATAAAGATATTATTATAGTCATTTCTAAATGAACAAAATGATCTAAATATCAAATTCAACTTTTCCTTATTAGTAGAGAACAAATGAACATAAGTATTTTTAACAATACACAATAATTTACAAGCAATATGTATCTAATTTGTTGAACTGCCTACACAAACTAACAGAACTTGAATTATAGGATTATTGAACCAAACCCAATCATACCCATGTAACAACCATACTTAATATTGCCTGAGCAGTGCTGATTTCAAGAAAAGAGAGTTCTTTTGAAGGGACACCTATAAGTTCTATTGCTGGTAAGAACATTAAATTAATCAAGCAACACAAATTTATTAAATCAGCAAAAACCAGTGACCCGAAGAAATACTAAAGAAGGGAAAGGGACCTGTATGTGCAAGAATGTTTGTGGCAGCCCTCTTTGTAATGGCCAGAAACTGGAAACTGAGTGGATGCCCATCAATTGGAGAATGGCTGAATAAATTGTGGTATATGAATATTATGGAATATTATTGTTCTGTAAGAAATGACCAGCAGGAGGATTTCAGAAAGGCCTGGAGAGACTTACATGATCTGATGCTGAGTGAAATGAGCAGGACCAGGAGATCATTATACACTTCAACAACAATACTATACAATGATCAATTCTGATGGACGTGGCCCTCTTCAACAATGAGATGATTCAAACCAGTTCCACTTGTACAGTGACAAAGAGGGCCATCTGCACCTAGTGAAAGAACTGTGGGAACACAGTGTGGAACACAACATAGCATTCTCACTCTCTTGTTATTTGCTTGCATTTTGTTTTGTTTTTTCTCAGTTTTTCTTTTTCTTCTTTCTTGACTTAATTTTTCTTGTGCAACAAGATAACAATATAAATATGTATACATATATTGAATCTAATATATATTTCAACAATATTTAATATGTATTGGACTACTTGCCAGCTAGGGGAGGGGGTGGGAAGGAGGGAAAAATGTAGAACAAAAGGTTTTGCAAGAGTTAATACTAAAAAATTACCCATGCATATGCTTTGTAAATAAATACCTTTAATTTAAAAAAACAAAAACACAAAAACAAAAACAAAACAAAAAAATGATCTGGGGCCTTTTGTTGGCTTTTGTTCTTTCCTGGTAAAGTCTACCTGTTATAACTCTAGGATATGTAGACCAAAAGCTTTAAAGCCTCCCTTACTAACTGCTGTTCTTCAACTTGCGATAATATAAAATGGCCTAACAAATATGAACCAGAGACCAGCAGAGACTATGTAACATTTAGCAAAGAACATCTTAACCATGATCAGAGGACATTGAGTTTTTCAGTAACAGTAGCTGTCCTGGCTGTACATTTGCCCCAGAGGTTTGTTCTCTAAATATGGCCCCTTCACATATGTTCTCCGATTATGATTCTCTGTGTGATATACACTCACCCAGCTGGTATTATGGTCATCTGTGGGGGAATTCACCTTTATGGAAGGGATTCTTTGCTTTGAAATGTGTACATTGTTCAATCTAATAAAAGGTCACATTGGTTATTATGCTGGATAGGATTTTTTTTCCTCTCTTTTTTATTTGTTATTTGGAATGGCTTTCCAATAGGGGAAGTGGAAAAAGACATATTGGAAAATGTAAGTGATATAAAAATGAAAACTATCAATAAATATATAAAACTAATATAAACAAATAAGCAGGGGCTTATGAGCTATGATTTTGAGTGGGTGTTGACACAGAGTAACTTAAGCCTACAAATTTCTGGGATATATTTATGAGGGACTATTTTCTATTTTTTATTTAGTTTTATATTTGGGGGGTTGCAAGTTACATTTTTATTTGGTATTTTATTTTCCCCCAATTACATGTAAAAAACAATTTTTAACACTTATTTTTAAAATTTTGAGTTTCACATTGTCTTTCTCCCTTCTACCCTCCCCCCCCCCTTATTGAGATGATAGGCAATTTGATATAAGTTATTCATGTGGGAGACTACCTCTTTTTTTTAAAAAAAAAAAAAAAAAGGCTTTATTTTTGCCTTTTGTTTGTAAGTAATTGCCCCTAAATCCCATCCTTCACTGAACTCTTATTTTAATAACAATAATAAAAATTATATTTAAGCAAGCTATCAACTGACAATGCATACCTTAGTCCACATCCATAATCCCTATCTCTCTCCTGAGAGGAAGAAAGTATTTTTTTATTAGTTCTCCAGGACCAAGGTTCCACGTTATATTTTATAGTATTTGCCTACATAAACACTATATTTTATAGTTCATACTCATAAACTATAACACTAAATGTAATTAATAACTAACACTATATATTATTCTCTCAGTTTTAGTTGCTTTTCCTCTGTATCACTCTGTACAAGTCCTCCTATATTTCTCTAAATTTTCCATATTCATCATTTCTTACAACACAATAATACTCCATCATGTTCATATGCCATGTTTTTGTTCAGTCAGTTCCCTAGCCAATGTAACCGTAAAAAGCACTGCAGTGAATACTCTGTTACATATAGGGACCTAATTGCAATATAATCCCTATAATGCGATCACTTGACCAGCAGATATAAGCAATTTAGTATCTTTATTTGCATAATTTAAATTGATTTCCCAAATGATCCTCCAAATCACAGTCCACCAATAATGTGAGTATTCATGATTTTTCATAGCCTCTCCCCAACACTGGATGCTTTTGTTTTTGTCAATTTGATATGTATGCCATGAAACTTCTGTTTCTTTCATTTACATTTCCTTAATTATTAGGGAATAAGGACAATCTTCATCTAATTATTGTTTTTATTTTAATTCTTCTTAAAACTATCCACTTATCCTAATGGAGAAGGGCTCTCAGTGTACTACACTTTCAATTCCTTTGGCAAAGGAATATAATTTGTTAGGTAAACGGATTTTGGTTTAGAAAATCTTGTTACCACATCCCCTGGTTAGGCATAGTTTATTTAGGAGGGTGATGGCTAGGGTCCAGCACCATGAGGTTTTTTTATTAGCTCTTTTCAGGAGCAAAAGGACTCCCATGAGAGTCATAACTTGCTATGTTTTCTTAAAGAGGAAGACGGAAAGACCTCCTCTATACTAAGATGAGAGAAAAAGCATTAGTGTTCTGTGGGAGAAGAGAAATTGGGATTCATAAATTTACTAGGAAGAAAGAGAAAAATAGAGAGGGTTAGGTGAAGGGAGGACTGAGAAGAAAAGTCCATAACATTCTAGGGAAGAGCTCTTTAAACTTTTCCCACTCACAACCCATTTTTACCCAAGAAATTTTTATGCAACCTTGGCTATATCAGTACATAAATCATACAACAACTGATAATATATAATAAAGAAATTTATTTTAAGATAATTCTTTAGTATACATATAATTTTACCGTTTACTAAAAATGAAAGCAAATGTACATACTAATGAATTGGATGTGCTTTTTCAAAATATATGCAAAGATAGTTCTCAACATTCACCCTTGCAAAACCTTGTGTTTCACATTTTTCTCCTTTTCTTCTCACTATCTTCTCCTCTAGACAGCAAGTAATCCAATATATGTTAAACACGTACAATTCTTCTATACATATTTCCACATTTATCATGCTTGTGCTTGTTCATTTTTACATAAAGAATTAATTCTTGGCAGAATATTTAATACTTTTTATAGCTGCCAAATTTTTTAGACCCCTTTATTCAGTTATTCAAGCCCAAATGGGACTATGATCCACCATTTAAGAAGCTTTGCCCTAAGGGACATTTCTTTTCCTCAGACACTTCTCACCAACATCATTGCATAATCAGCTGCTCTTAAAATAATCATTAGGAAGAAGTTATCATTAAAAACAAAGGCCTTGAACAATGTTAACTTCATTACAATGGTGCCATAACTCAAGTTGGCCATGTAATTAGACTTTTCTCACCAGTTTATACATTGCACCTGTAGTACAGTGGCTAGCTAGACACTGCTTGGATGAGGCCTTGGGGACCAGCTGCCTATGCCCATTCTTGCCCTTTACCCACTGTGGGGGTTTGAATGAATTCATTGTTTTGGGGTTGCCTCTCTCCTTGATAAGGTAATTAGTCTCCCCAGTGCTTCATTCCAATCCCAAATTAGATCCCTGAAGAACAAATCCACCTTCATCTCTAATCTAGGTTCCTAATCTAGGTTCCTTCCCTTTAGAGAGTGGGGGTGTAAAAGGAAATATGCAATATATGATATAAATACAATATGGAACAAGATAACTCATCCCCTTTCAACCTAGCTTCTCTATTGCTATTGTCATGACAACTGTGGCTACTACTCCCCATCTACTCTTCTTGGTACTCAGGAAAGAGAAAGCAATAGTTGTCTTTGGCCTGTACTAAATCCCTTCATTTACCAGCTGATGACCCAAAGAAAGAAAGATAGGCTCAAGAGCACACAGGTAGTGACAGAGCTGGAAAGATCTGACTTAAGTTCAGTATTTTATCATATATAAGTTTTAGCTTTCTTTTTGTTAAATCTCCCTCAACTAATTGTCCACTAGAACAAGCTAGATTTTCATGCTCCATCTGAGGTACAAGTTTGCCCAGGAAGCCACAAGCTCATGGCATGTAGATTACTTTAGGGAAGTAATCCTCCCAAATAACCCTCCAGATAACTTAAAGAAACATCCTTTCACTTTAAAATGGGCAGGAAGGAGAGACTTCTGGAGCAGGGATTCTCCTGCTAAATCTCTCTGAACTCTTATACTTCTCTTGCTAAGTTCATCCCCTCCTCAAGCCCCTTGCTACTCTGTCCCCTCTGGAATCTCTGGTCTATTGGGAACAGATTCCTTTTTATCAGAGATTTCTTTTTTTTTTTTTTTAATTGAAGCTTTTATTTTCAAATCATATGTAAGGATAATTTTTCACCATTGACCCTTGCAAAACCTTGTGTTCAAATTTCCCCCCTTTCCCCCCATCCCCTCTTCTAGATGGCAAGTAATCCAATATATATTAAACATGGTGAAAATATATGTAAATCCAATATAGGCATTCATATTTATATAGTTATCTTGCTGCACAAGAAAAATCATATCAAAAAAGAAAAAAAAAAGAAAGAAAATAAAATTCATTCAAACCACAACAAAAGAAGTGAAAGTGTCCTGAACTTTCTGTGAGAACACTCAGTTCTCATACTCCTCCCTCAGAGTGTAGATTGGCTCTCTTCATCACTGCACAATTAGAACTGGCCTATCAGAGATCTCTTGCTAGAAATTCTTGACATCTGTTGTTTCAGGATGAGGAAACCTTTTTTCTTGGAAGAATTTCATCTTCTGGCCATTGTTCCTCACCACTACCTACTCATACTCTTCAATTTATTAGGCCCGGAGGAGGAGGAGGAGGAGGCGGCGACAATCTGATCATTTCCTTGCTTCCTAGTACCACTGGCAGATATGCTCCACCTCTCCCTTTGCTGCTTCTACAGCAATCTCTCCTCCTTTGAAGCTTGCTCTAAAACTTCTAAAACTGGGGGTCATGTAACTGAATGTGGGGTCATGAAATTATGATCATCAGTGAATGTTAGATTTGTATACCTATTTTATGTGTCAATATACCCAGGGTCACTTAAAAATTTCTCAGACATAAAGGGGAAAGTGAGAAAAATAAAAGCCTGGCTCTGTTTAACTATACAACTCAATAGATCCTTGCTTCTCCTTTCATCAATTAGCCTTCAGTTTAAGGAATTCTTAAGGAATTCAGTAATCTCCCGTGGTCTTATTCTCTACCCATGTCCTTATTCTAGAGTATTTAATATTCAAAAGGAAATCATTCTGAAAACTCCTTCTGAAAACTCTGGTCTCTTTACCTCTACTAACCTCTAATTCCACTCTATGTCAGTCATCCTAAAGTTCACCATCAATAAACCATTCACCTTAGTCATCTTGACATCCTCAAATCTTCAAATCACAATCCAGTCCTTCCATCTCTTCCTTTTGGTCATTCCTCCTGCTTCAGTTTTCTATCTCGAGTCTCCCTATGTCTCCTTGTTTTCACTCAGTCCATTAGCTCTGTTCTGACTTCCTTATAAAGTAATGAAGCTATTTTTTAAAAAAAATCAAACACATCACAAATCCTGAATATTATTCATTTCAAAGTAGTCCCCTCAAGAGGCCAAACAGTAATTTTAGTAATGTGGTTCATAGTATTCAGAGCTGTTTGGGCTAGGAAGAAAATCATATAAGAAATATGAGAAAATCAGTCTTGTTACTTTATAACCATTTATTCTCTATCTGCCTGCCATTTTTTTGGACACCAAACCAAGTCACTTAGCATGACTATAAACTTGTTCATCAGATAACTCTGAAAATTTTTAAATCATTTCTGAAAGTTAAATCCTCCTCAAAAAGATGGTCCTTTGAGGATATTAAAAGCAGATAGTGCTGGCCCGGAGTTCCATTTCATGGAGGGGGAGCAGATAAACATTCAAATCTCCTTCCTCTCCCCTTCCCCCACATGAGAGTCTGATAGAAAATGATAGATGATATAAAATGGTAATGAAAAACTGGGAGTAGCTATAGTCTCAAGGGGTTTATAAAGCAGAAGACTTTACCTACTCTGTCTAGGAGCAACCCACCCACTGAGCTCTTTGGGGGCTCAAGAGCACCAGGAATTCATGACCCAATTAGCATTTCCCAAGGGTGCACCACAAATTCTGGACTCTAATCCTCCTCCACTTTGAGCTGACTTTAGGTCAGAATTCATAAACAGGGCAGCAGCTCCGATTTTATAAGAGCTTCACTGGATGAGATCCAGTTTCAAAGGCTGTCTGTTTGCAATTCTGTTCAAACTTTCAGAGGTTTCTACATTCCTGAAGGTTCATCCAGCCCCTCTCCTCCCTCCATGATGATGTGTTCAGGGAAATGTCATTTCCCCATCACATACCTGCTATTTGGGTGGAGATTTCTTTTAATTACTTAACCCCTTCAAAGAACAAACTCAACAAACTCCCCATCTCGCCTTGATTCAGGCTATAAAGCATAGTTAGCTATCCAATGGTATGGATTTGCTGCAGGAAGCTTGTTAAATGTTTTTTGCTTTATTGTCTATTTGTTGCAAGTTTTTTTTTTTTCCTTTTCTTTGTTTTAGATGGTGGGTAAGGTAGAAGAGAAGCCACATGCTTATGAATTGAAAAAAATTAGTTTAAAAAACACTCAGGATAATTTTTTTCATAATAGATTTATTTGCCATAAGCCATAAAGTTTCCCAAAAAGGGATGATAAGGTCTACTAAGAGCTGGTAATCATAGCTCAAGCAAGGAATCTTTCAGACATGAAGTCAGAGTTTTCTCCATCCAGGATGCCTTAACTGGTGGGTCTGAGAACAGGATCCAGAGCCAAGGGGGCCTCCATCCAGCCACTGACTTTCCCTGTGGCCTTGGATGAATCATTGAGAAAAATCCACATCTGTTTTCCTGATGCAATAGATGAGAATAGAGGAAGGGGGGAAATGGATTCTCACTCTCAACGTCTCTAGGCTGAATACCAACCAGAACCTGGAGCACATAGATGTAGAGACTGTTTGCATGGGTCTGAAAAGGAAATTTGACCTCCTTTGAGGTCATTTCCCTGGTCCAGACCCTATGTTGGTTTCCTGGAAGGCACAAAGGAAGACATGTGGACTCTGGTATCAAAGGACCCAGGTTCAAAGCCTTTGATGCTAATCACTAGGTGACCTTTGGCTAGTCACTTAACATACCTAAAACTAATAGTTTCCTCATCTGTAAAATGAGGAGGTGTCAAAGGTCCCATTATCTTTCTCCTGAAGGAAAAGATCACTTCTAAATGTCTCATTCAGTCTCTCATTCAAAGCTTTTTGCAATCTGGCTGTCAGTCAATAAACATTTATTAAGAGCTACCAACTAAGTGCCAGGTAGTATATATTAAGACAGTGTATTAAGATTTTTTTTTTAATGGTAAGAAATAAACTTCTGCTTTCAAGGAGGGGGAGGCAACATGCTAACAACTATGTGCAAACAAATTCTATACAGGATA
Organism: Sminthopsis crassicaudata; assembly: GCF_048593235.1. NCBI lineage: Eukaryota > Metazoa > Chordata > Mammalia > Dasyuromorphia > Dasyuridae > Sminthopsis > Sminthopsis crassicaudata. The sequence continues at coordinate 369,347,563 of NC_133617.1, forward strand.
AATAGGAAATAATAAAAAGAGAGAAGGTATTAGGATTAAAGGGAGATTAGGCAAGATTTCTTTTTTTTTTCTTTTGACTAATTTTTTTTAATTATAGCTTTTTATTTACAAGATATATGCATGGGTAATTTTACAGCACTGACAATTGCCAAGCCTTTTGTTCCATTTTTTCCCCTCCTTCCCCTCCCCCCCATGGCAGGTTTACCAATACATGTTAAATATGTAAAAGTATATATTAAATACAATATATGTATACATGTCCAAACAGTTATTTTGCTGTACAAAAAGAATCGGACTTTGATATGGTATACAATTAGCCTGTGTAGGAAATAAAAAATGCAGGTGGACAAAATTGGGAATTCTATGTAGTAGTTCATAGTCGTCTCCCAGAGTTCTTTCTCTGGGTGTAGCTGGTTCAGTTCATTACTGCTCTATTGGAACTGATTTGGTTCACCTCATTGTTGAAGAGGGCCACGTCCATCAGAATTGATCATCATACAGTATCATTGTTGAAGTATATAATGATCTCCTGGTCCTGCTCATTTCACTCAGCATCAATTCATGTAAATCTTTCCAGTAAGCAAGATTTCCTACAGAAGATGGCATTTTAGCTGAGATTTGAAGGAAGCCAAGAGGTATAGATAAGGAGGGAAGAGAATCCCAGTGTCATAGGGGATGACTGGTGAAAATGCCTACAGTTGAGAAATGGAGGGTCTTGTTGGGGGAACAGCGAGAAAGTTTGAGTCATCAGATTACAGTATGCTTCCTAGCAACCTCAGTGTACATCTTCCATTCCATACTCATGTCTCATCTCTTCCAAGAAGCCTTCCCTGACTACCTTTGACCTCCTGAGCTGTGGCCAAATTATCCAGCATTAGATCTGCAACTAAATCCCTGCCTTCAAGGAGCCTACCTATCATTCCTGGGAGAATATAACATGTAAACAGATACTTATATGAGAGTTAAGGCCTGGACCTTTGATTTCATCATTACAGGAAACTCGCAACTGAGGAAGTTCCCTCTACAAAGACAGGTGAGTGTTTTCTTTGTACCTGATAACCTTAAAAAGTCTTCCAAAGAAATGAATGAGAAGTTAAATCACATATCCAAATTCACACATCATTTATCAGAGGCTAGACTTTAATCCAAGTCTTTCTAGCTTTGAAACTAGTTCTTTATCCACTATTTAATGTTGCTTTTCTCAATTATTAATAATATTTTAGTGGAAGACAAAAGAAGCTTTATACTGTTAATAAATAAAGTAAATATACCTGGATCAAGGAGGGGGAGGTGCTTATTTTAATTTATTTTTTTTTTTTACTGATTAAGGGATGATTTCAATAGGTGGACATCTCAAAGATCAAAAAGCAAAACAAAATATGTTGGATTAGCCTGAGGCTCTTTCCACAAGGTTCACAAAACCTACACATACTTTGCTTCAGATCATCTGGTTTTATGAAATCCAAGACAGTGGTAAGGCCCTTTTTTCTCTAACAGTCAATTCTTTCTTATAAATGGGTAGGAGTTATTTTTTTTGTTATTGTTTTGCTTGATATTTCAAGGCTTGAAAAAATACACTTTAATCAGGATGGAGGAAAAATAGGAGCTACACTTAAAATGTGACCTTGTAGCATGCCAAATGAGAATAATGCCAGAGAGCAACTTGAAAAATAAAGGACAGCATGTAAAAAAAAAACCCAATCAAATGTTTGTTGAGCCCTAAGATATGCCATGAAGGACACAGAGAAGATATTTCTTTTCCTTAGATAGCCTATAATCAAACTATGTGGAATCACCTCAGTACTATGAATCATTATTTTATTAAGGACTTCTTTAAGAATTTAAATATTTCAGTGTTTAAATATTCTAGTTTATATTTTATCAATTTCATGGAACAGTAGGATTTAAAGACATACACACACTACCCAAAGGTGTAAATCATACACACATACACACACACACACCACACACACACTCTCATATTCATATATATATATATATAAACATACATATATATATATATATGTATGTTTATTTATATGTACACACAGTGCATACATATGTCTAAACATATATAATATATAATTATGTATATATATATATATATATACAATATACATACTGTATATATCTTTATATCATATAAGGTGTGGTATGTGTATATATATTATATACATTTGCATTGGAGTCATCTTCCTGAGTTAAAAATCTGACCTCAGACACTTATTAGCACTGTTTGTCTCAGTTTCTCATGTGAAAAATGAGCTGGAGAAGGGAATGATAAGCCACTCCAGTATTTTTGCCATTTGTTATTACTGCTCAGTCATTTCAGTCATGTCCAATTCCTTATAACCCCATTTGGCATTTTCTCGGCAAAGATTCTGGAGTGACTTCTAAGCCATATGTGAATTCAGGAAGATGTCTTCCTGATTCCAGAGACACCATTCTATATTCCATCATCTAGCTGCTTGTATATTGACCAAGAAAACCCCAGATAGAACCATGAAGAATTGATCACTACTAATGCAAATGAACAACAATAATACATGTCATAAACTTCTTTTGCTAAGTTTTCTTAGATCAGAACATGTCCCCCCAAAAATTGATTTGAGGCATTTTTTAAAAAGTTGTTTTAAGGGGAATGTTGTAAAGTTCACCTGGGTTGCCTTTAATCTGCCATATTGCTTCTGCTATTCCTTCTTCCCACCCACATACATGGTTTATAATCCATAGATTATTGATAATAAAATTTGGGTTTTTATTTCTGAAAAATGTTTAAGTCACTAAAGGAGATTTGCAGTTTCCTGATGATTATCCAGCTCCCTGTCCTCATTCTGTTTAATTTGAGACCAAACTCATTGTCCATGTGTATTTTCTTTCTGATATATATATATATATAGATATATGCTGATGGACAAAATATTTGCTTACCTGTCTCTGAGCTATAGATATTCTTCATCATTTGATTTTTCCCATGTGGATAGTGAGACAAAATTTCTCTTTGGGTTACAGATCTCTTCTAGAAGGCTCTGCAACATTTGAGAGTTTGATATAACCAGTAGGATATCATTTGTAAGCAAGATTATCTGGTAAATCTCATTATCTATAGGAAACCCCTTTCATCTTTGGATGTGTGGGATTTCTTTTGTCACAGTATTAAATATCCTTGATGATCTTATGTCTTCCTATTTTATGCCTTCCTTACCTGATATTTATGAACAGAGCATTGTCAAATATGTCTTTGTGGTTGTAGCTTTCAACTAATCTTGAATAATTTTGATATATGGTTGGGAGACATTTTTTTTTCCCATGGGAGAATCTTTAAGATGGCATTTTGCTCTATTAGATCAAGGTCTGTTTGTGTTTAATATTCAACAAACTATAAGCTTCTATTTATTTTTGAGTCACTTGTCTGATAGGAAAGATATGGTCTACTGAAGAATATTGCTTGCAGTTTACATCCTCTTTAACCACCTTGTGAATTAATTCCCCAGTGCCTTCACAATAGTATTACCTCTATTTCAAATCACCTCTATGTACATTTGGTTCAATTCAGCTGCTTGCCCTGTCTTTGGTCTCTTTCCTGCCATATTTGTCTCCTTTGTAAAGACATCTGAGATGGTAATATTAGAGCATAAATGTGCCGCCCTTATTAGGAAAATAAGTTTGTTATAAAAATCTATACAGATATTTTTCATTTTCCTTCTATTTGTTGTCCTCTTCTCATTACTATCCTTAATGTTCTTCTGATGACTTAGCTCTCTCACCAAGCTTTCTTTAAACTGAGTTAACATTTTACTTCTCTCTGTTTTATGAGGCAATAATATTTATAATTTTCCATTATCTTTCACTGTAACATTTTATGAATACATTTATATTCTTAAACGGGAATTGTCCTTAGTGCCCTCTCTCTCTCTGCTTAACAAATCAATCAAGTGCTTGCTAATATACTTTTAAGGCTCTTTGGTCTCCTTGTAACAACAACTAATTTATATCAGTTAAACTTCAGTAAGAAATTATTATACTCTCTGATTATGCCCTTCTGCCCACTTTTGATAGCTTGTTTGAACAGTTCAAGATTAAGTTGTCTTTATTTCATATTACTTTTTCTTGTATATTATCATTCTTTGAGCTAATTTAGAATTTTGTTCTAACCAGTTAGTGATCTGTCTCCTATATCTGTATCTATATTTATATATCTACACATAGATATATAGGTATATATTTGCATACATATACATGCATAGATATAAGCATATATAAACATGTATATGTTATATATAATATGCATATATGTATAAATACATACACAGACACATAAAAAGGACTTGCACATCAGCAGTGTGTTGTTTCCTTTATGTTATACTATATACAGTTTTATTTTTTGTGCTATTATTCAGAATCTATGTTCACTATCTACTAGATTTTTTCTCAAAGAAAGTATTTATGATATATCAGTGTAAAGCATCTAAATAGCCTTTCTCTCATTCTTTCTTACTTCGCGTTTTCCTATATTACTTTTCAATATCTGTACTTTTGTCCTGAAGTTATTATGGATCAAAATGTATATTATTATATTTTGGAGGGTTTGTCAAATTTGTCATATGAAATTTCATCTTCATCCTCTGTAACAGATGGTACATAACATATGATTTTTAATTGTGTTCTTTCTGAAAGTATGAGTATTGCATGCTCATATAAGCATTCAATATGAGATGACCAAATGTCCCATGATATGGTTCTTGACAAATATGACAAAACCAATTCCAGTGATTCCTGTGTTTTCTCAATGAGAATTTATAAGCCATTTTTCATAAAGCTATAGCTTATTTCTTCTTTCACTTTTAGTGTGAATATTAAGATTGATACAATTCATTTTCAGTGACATGCCCACTTATTAGTCACGGAACAAGGATCTCTCCTTTAAACTATCAATAGTCAAATGAAAGTAATGGAATATTATTGCTCTATAAAAAATGATGAACAAGATGATTTTAGAAAGGCCTGGAAAGATTTACACAAACTGATGCTGAGCAAAACAAGTAGAATCAGGAACTTATTGTACACAGTAACAGCAAGATTGTGTGATGATCAACTATGAAAGACTTGGTTCTTCTCAGTAGTTCAAGGCAATCCCAATAAAATTTATGATAGAAAATGCCATCTGCATCCAGAAAGAAAACTATGGTGATTGCATGTAAACACATGCTATGTTCACTGTTTTTTCTGGTTTTTTCTCTTGTGGTTTTCCCTTTTGTTCTGATTTTTCTCTTCCAATATGATTCATAAATAAACATGTATTAAAAAGTTACGTGTACAAGCAGAAAAATAAAACAATTTAAAATAAATAAATAAAAATAGTAAAATAAAATTTAAACATGGAAGATCTTTTGTAAAACATATTAATCTTAGTTACTTTTGTCTCCTTCCCCACTATTATTGTAGATTCAGAAGGGAGCCATATAGAACTGAGGTCCATTTTGTATTTTTCTCCTGTTTCAAGGATTAACAAAGCCCATTATCACTACATGGCCATCTTATATGTGAAAAGCTGGTGCTTGGAAGATAGATTCAATCTGTTACTCAAAGCCTTACACTTTTGTAGAAACTACTAGAATCAGTTCTGGGGGCAGAGCCAAGGTAGCAGAGTAAAGCCAGAAAGCTGCTTGAGCTTTTCCAGTTTCCCTCAAAAACCACATGAAACCAAGCCTCTAAACAGAGACTGATGGAATGAAACCATTCTCCAACTCAAGAATTATTGGAAGGACTTCAAGAAAGGTCAGTCTCCCTGAGGTGAAAGAGATGTTCAATTGGGAAAGTCAGTGAGAGAGTCTTAATCACAGCAGATCAGTAACTGAAACCCTTGGTCCTGGCTCCATAATGGAGCAGACCAGTAGAGCAGACTCCAGTCTCAGCTCAGAAAGCAAATTGCCAGCTAGGGAAACCAAGTTGTTTCCTGGAAAAAGCAAGTAGGGCCATCCCCTTGCTGTGAGTAACACTCCAAACAAAAGGGGTCTTTGTGATAAAGTTCAAAGCCAGGCCTTAGAGCTACATGGGAAGCTTGGGGAAGTACTCCCTTTATCCCAGGAGCAGAGCTCAATCATAAAAGGCATAAAAGAGGGGGGGAAGGAGAAAGAAAAGGCAAGAAAATGAGCAAGAAACAAAAAAGAACCTTAACCATAGAAAGTTATTATGGTGACAGGAAAGATCAAAATACCAACTCAGAAGAGGACAAAATGTCCACAGAGGAAATCTCAAAGTGTAATATGAATTGGTCTCAAGTCCAAAGAGGATTCTTGGAAGTGCTCACAAAATATTTTGAAAGGCAATTGTGAGAGGTAGAAGAAAAAATGAGAAAAGAAATGAGAAGTATGGAAGAGAGTCAGCAACTTGGAAAAGGAAAGAAAAAAATTGAAGAAAATTATTTCTTTAAAAACACAGTTGGCTAAATAAAAAAAAAATCCACTAGAAAAATACACCACTTTGAAAAGTAGAATTAATTTAATGGAAAAAAGAGCTACAAAAGCTAAATGAAGAAAATCACACATTAATAACTAGAATGGGACAAATGGATGTTAATGATACTATGAGATATCAAGAATCAGTCAAGCTAAAAAGAATACCTTATATATAAGGAGGAGAAAGGAGAAAGAAAAGGAATGACCTGGATAGAAGGGAGGGAAGAAACACTAGGGGAAAAAAAGGTAAGAGAAGAGGGAAAGGTGTAGGTAGGATAAGTAGAGGGCAGGATGGATTAGAAACAAAACACTACTAAGGAGGGACAAGGTGGAAAGAGAAAACAAAAGTAGAGGGGAAAAATAGGATGGAGGAAAATATGAAGCTGGTAATCATAACTGTGAATGTGAATGGGATAAACTCTCCCATAAAACAGAAGTGAATACCAGAGTGGATTAAAATACCAGAATCCTACAATATGTTGTTTACAAGAAATACATTTGAAACAGAGATACAGACAGAGCAAAGGTAAAAAGCTGGAGAAGAATTTATTATGATTCAGCTGAAGTAAAAAAAGCAGGGGAAACAATTTTGATTCCAGATGAAACCTACTAGAATCTCTAGTTCACTCCATAAGACTCCAAAGTCCCCTTTATGCTATGATGAGCCATCAGCTTTAGAAATACATTAAAATCAATAAAGAAACAGGTAGGGATCGGGAAAGGAGAAGAGAGACTATAAAAGGAGAAAATATTAGGAAACAATAGTGACAAGAGAAACTAATCTTAATTTCAGAGGGTGGATTTCAAAGGAAGAGATTAAAAGCAAGCAAAAAGAAAGAATAAGAACCAATAATCAAGATCTGGGCAAGGGAAGCAAAGTGAAATAAAAGCTGCTGATCATGCCAATTTAAATTTACTAGCACCAATCTGTTCTTTCAGTACTTTTGTAGAGATAAAGGACCAGAGATAAAGAAAAGATTACAATTTAGGGGAGGTGGTGAGGGGAAGGAGGGAAAAACTGGAACAGAAGGTTTTGCAAGGGTCAATGCTGAAAAATTACCCATGTATATATCTTGTAAATAAAAAGGTATAATAAAAAAGAAAAAAGTTATAACTTATATAACATCAAATAAAAATTCCAGTCTTGTAAACTAAAGAAAAGAAAAGAAAAGAAAAGAAAAGAAAAGAAAAGAAAAGAAAAGAAAAGAAAAGAAAAGAAAAGAAAAGAAAAGAAAAGAAAAGAAAAGAAAAGATGACAGTAGGAGATGTCAAAAGAGATGGGGAGGGAAGGGCAGATGGTGACAGCAATGTGACTGTGGAAGCTGATGAGCAGAACACTTGCAGTTGCTTTTTTTTTTTTTTAATCAGAACCCTGAGAAGTGACTTTTGTGTGACAATTAGAAATAAATGACCAGAGTGGAGGAAGAGTTGTCCCAATGTTTAGCCAATCACCAAAGAGCAATACACAGTTGATTAAGAGAATTAATCAAATAGAAAACAGCTAAGCAGCATCTAGTGCTTGCTAAAGGGTGGAAAGTACTAAAACTTGTTGATGGTGGTCCTTTGTTTTTGAAGAGGACCAGTAACACAACAGGTGATGGAGTGACTTGCACATGAATTGGATTTAAGGAAAGCAGAGTTGCACAAAATCATTAATCTTACTTTCTCTTCCAGAGTCATTGAAGTCCAGTAGCAAGACAAAAGTCAAGATAACTAGAGATAGTCTGGGATGCAGTGGATGACCTTGCTGTCTTCAATGCCTTACCAAGCTCTCAGAGCCCCACAATGTCTACTTGAGCCACCTTTGTGGCCATTGGCACAAATTGTTTTCATCTGCCCATCTATAGTGGGGCCAATCTGCATTTTATGTACTTCTCAAAGGAGATATTTGGATTCTACCATTACACCACTATTATCATTTGTCTTTCTCTCTTTCTCTTTCCTAATGTCACCTACAATCTTCCCCATTTCCAATTGTCAAAATGCGCCCCCCTTCCCTACCTCCTATAAAGGCTGATTTTATGTTAAATTTCATCTCTGTCCAAAATGCAAAAAGCCCTAGGGAGCTTTGTGGTCAACCCCTACCTTACCCTGATTGATTATACAAATGTGCAAACATTACTTTCAACACATGGAATGTAATATCCCCCTTCACCACTTCACACTCAGAAGGGGAGAAGAAAATTAGGTTCACAGTTTAGCTCAGTTCCTGTATGGTGTAATCCCAAAATCCAAGTCCACATTCCCCTTAGGCTTGAGTCTCAGACACCCTGTGTCAGGTTGACTGGTTGCAATATCTACCCTGGAATCCTTGCTTTATGTCATGACTCAATGTTATAGGGTCCAGTAGAGATCATCACCTATAACTAAAACTGAGAAGGATAAATTAATAGAACCAATAGGAACCTTAGGTGCAATTTTTAGGGGCTGTAGATCTGAAAGCAGAGGAGTAGAGGAAGTACCTCTTTCCCTCTCACCTGTTCAGTTCATGGTACCTGTTTTGTTGGTGAACCTTCCCTTTCTCTGGATGCTACTGGAAAGAGTGCACAGGAGTGTGAGATTGTCCCAATCTGGCAGATTTAAAGATGTAACCTGTTCTGGCTATGCAGTTGAGTGGGGAAGGATATTCCCCACTTACATGATAGAAGGATGCAAGGTGTTTTGATCTAGCAGTGCTACTACTGGGCTTATATCCCAAAGAAATACTAAAGAGGGGAAAGGGACCTGTGTGTGCCAAAATGTTTGTAGCAGCACTTTTCATAGTGGCCAGAAACTGGAAGATGAATGGATGTCCATCAATTGGAGAATGGTTGGGTAAATTATAGTATATGAAGGCTATGGAATATTATGGCTCTGTAAGAAATGACCAGCAGGATGAATTCAGAAAGGCTTGGAGAGACTTGCATGAACTGATGCTGAGTGAAATGAGCAGAACCAGAAGATCACTATACACTTCAACAACAATACTGTATGAGGATGTATTCTGCTGGAAGTGGCTATCTTCAACATAAAAAAGATCCAACTCACTTCCAGTTGATCAATGATGGACAGAAACAACTACACCCAGAGAAGGAACACTGGGAATTGAATGTAAACTTTTAGCACTACTGTCTTTCTACCCAGGTTACTTATACCTTCGGAATCCAATACTTAACGTGCAACAAGAAAATTGGATTTACACACATATATTATATCTAGGTTATGTTGTAACACATGTAAACACATGTAAAATGTATGAGATTGCCTGTCATCTAGGGGAGGGAGGGGAAAATCTGGAAAAATGAATACAAGGAATAATGTTATAAAAAAATAAATTACTCATGCATATATACTGTCAAAAAATGTATAATTATAAAATTAATAAAATTAAAAAAAAAAAAAGAAGAAGAAGAATGCAAAGTGTCTTCTCCCAGAAGCAGGGTGCCTCCATGTTAGGTGATTTGGGTATACATAAACCAAGTTTAGTTACACATACTTGTTGAAAAGCTTGTTTGTTTTGATTGGAATGGGGGGAACTGATATAACAAGATGGGTAGGGCAGAACTGCCTAAAAAACATAATAAGGAATTGAGTAGATGCCCATCAGTTGGGAAATGGCTAAATAAGTTAGGGTATATAAATAGATTGAATGTTTTATAAGGAATGGTGACAGACTGATTTCAGAAAAGTATGGAAAGACTTACATAAACTGATGTTGAGTGAAGTGAATAGAAGCAAAAAAACATTGTACATAGTAACAAGATAATGTAATGATCAACTGTGATCACTCTTCTCAACAATGCAGTTCCAATAGACTTAGGATGGAAAATGCCATCCACATCCAGAGAAAGAACTATGGTGACTAAATGTAGATTGTAGTATTTTCACCTTTTTTGTTTGCTTTTTGTTTGTCATGATTTTTTCCCTTTTAGTTTGATTTTATTTACACAACTTGAAAAATATAGAAATATTTAAAAGAATTGTACATATATCAAGAATTGTACCTATATCAGATTGCTAGCTGTCTTGGGGAGAGGGTAGATAAAGGAGGGAAGAAGAAAAATTTGGAACGCAAAAGTCTTACAAAAATGCATGTTGAAAACTATCTTTACATGCATTTGGAAAAATAAAATGCAATTGAAAAGAAAAAGGAAAAAAAGAAAAGAAAAAAAACCTAGTAAATCCTGAGAACTCTTTGAGAGAAAAATTTAACACATATCATGCCAACTACATTGGCTCTCCTTTGAAATTCTCAACTGCTCAGAAGGCATATAAAATGCAAATTGTATAGCTCAGAGTTGACATTGGGCTCTTGCATAAGACTCTCTTTGTTGGTGGAGAAAATGTTTATTCAATAATTTTGTACTTTTATAAGGGTCAGAATTGTTGAGATCTTAGGAGAGAATTTTTTTGGGTTTCTGGCTTTAAGAGAAGACATACCCTGTTCTCTTCAAGGAAAGTTCCTCAATGGGAGAGAGATTTCAAAGAGATTGACACGAAAAGTTTCTGGTTCCATTTCCCCACTTACTACACTAGAGACTTTAAGGAATTTCCCTTTAGCTGTGATCCAGGACTCCCTCTCTGCTGATCTGAGATATCATGCTCCCAGAATGAGAGACCATTCATACTGCATATTGTTTGATATATTCTAATCAGTATTAATTTCTCTGATTTTTTCTTGCTATCAGCTTGGATAAAAGAGTTTATCTATTACTCAATATTTGTGGTGGTCTCTATATAATTAGTATTTAGTGATAACAAAGTTAAGCCTTTGAATACAGTTTGGGATACTTTTTCTCAGATATTTATTCTCCAGGAAGGTATCAAGTTTTTTTTCTTAGAAAGAGATTGTCAAGATTCAAGAGATACCTTGATGGTCAAGATTCACACTTACCTTTGAACCACAATTATTCAAACTTATGTAGACACACATAAACTATATGAGCAGCACACATACTCTACACTTGTAAATGAAGTAAAAAGAAATACATACTTAGCCAAAATAGGGATATTAAATATAATTCCTACTAAAATTATAACCTGAATTGGCCTATCTTGAAATAGCAGTTTTCAGACTTTTTGGTCTCTCACTTATACTCATAAAAATTATTGTGAATCCCAAAGAACTTTTGTTTATGTGGGTTATATCTATCAATAATTACTGCACTATATTTAAAAACTGATAATTGTAAAATTACTTATGTTTTAAAACAACAATAACTAACCTGCCACATATATCAATAACATGTTTGTGAAAAAAAATTCTATTTTAAAAACAAAAAAAATTAGTGAAAAGAGTTGCATATATTTTTGCAAACCTCTTTAATATCTGGCATTAGAAAATACCTAGAATCTCCTATTTGCTTCTAATTTAGTCTATTGTAATATTATTTTGGTTGAGGTATATAAAGAAAATCTGGCTACACACACAGTTAGAAAGGGGGGGTGTATTTCAATAGGCAAATAATATCTTAGTTTGAAAAAAGTTTTGACCTCACAGATTCCTATGACAAGGAACTTCCAGGAGCCCTCAGAGAACACACACTGAAAACCATTGGTTTAGAATATGACCATATTCTGCAGAATAAATGCGAAGTAATTTGAGTGGGAGGTGAATAACCATCTACAAATTGGAGGGTGGGGAGAGTAGGGGAGCTATAGCCCTGAAGTTGAAATTCTTTTATCTGACCATAATCTGTTGTCATTCTACCTCTCCTTCTGCCTAGGAACCCTAAACCCTGTTCTCTGAACTCACACAACTTCAACCCTTCAGTTTTTGTTTTTGTTTTTTCTCAAGCTACAATCTTTGTACAACTTATGTTTCCCTGACTTCCCCATCTTTATTCCTTGGTGAACCAATCTACACTGTCCTCTTCTATGAATATCTTGCCCCTTTATCCTGTAGGAGATCTCATCCCACCAAGCCGCAGCTTTGGATTATTCCCACCATCAGTTGCCTTTGTTTATATCTGATGCCGGTAAATGAAGCTTGAGCACAATCACAAAATCATTGTCCATTACATATATTTTAAGTAATTTCAACTGGGTCCTCCCTCCCTGCAGCAAAGCAGTACATTGCTCTTTACAATTGGCTCACTATCCCACTCACTATAGCCACTTTCCCAAACATTTTCATCCTTTCTCAAACTTGCCATGGCTCCCCTAACCTCCCCACTGTCGACTGAGAACCTACCTTCATATTTTACTGGAAAAAAAGTCACTCATGGAGAACCACATCTTGGTTCTTCCTGCTCATCTCACATCCTCTGTAGCTCAGCCTGCTTGTTATTACTCAGTGCACACCACCTTGTCTTTCTGCCTTTGTATTGTGTTCCATTCCTGAAAAATTCTGCCCCTTCATCTTCACTGTTACTTTGCCTGACTTCTTTTGATTCTTTCTGCAGGAAGGCTGTTTCCAGTTCCCTCAGCTGCTAATGCCTTTCCTCTCCAGATCACCTTCTAATGCTATGTGGATGTATGTATATGTATATGTGTGTGTAGGTACACATAGGTATACATATGCATGTATATGATCTTTCATTATGTCTAGAAATGTACATGTTGTTTCCTCCATTAGAATGTGGGCTTCTTGAGAACAGAGCCTCGTTTTTGCCTTTCTTTGTATCTCTTGCCCTTAGCATAGTGCTGGGCAAACATTAATTGCTTAGTAAATATTGGTTGACTGACTGAGCAACTGACAAACTGTGTTCGGATCAGAGCAGAGAAGAGGCAGCATAGAGAAGTAAATAGAATGGTAAGAGTTGAAATCAGAAAGACCTGGATTCAAATTCCTTATTAGTTCTATAAGCACAATCTTTCTAGGTGGGTTACTATAGATAGCAATAACCAACTGGTTCTTACTATAAAATATATATTTAAGACCTAAAAATTTGCAGAATCTGCTGAGGCCTCAAGGTTTTTACAGAAACTTATTTGTAGAGAGATGCTTACTACAGACAGACATTTCATCACACTGTTAATTTTAGGGTGCAGGGAGAACTATCTGGGATACAATCAAAGCTGGTCCTCAAAAACCCTGAAGGAGAAAGGTTTGTCTTTGGTACCCCTTCACCTCCCATTTCCATATCTCCAACATTCTCTTCCCTAAACCCAAGGATCCAATTTCACCACCATTTCTGTATGCCTCAGCTAATTTGGACGGCATACCATCTCTTCTGCCATCAAGGCTTATCTTTGCCAAGTATACCACACACACATATGTAAAATTAACAACAAAAGCTGCTCCGATACGTATTAAGAATGTGTATTAGAAGTGACAAAGAATTTTTTTGACTAGAATTTTTTTTTTGCCTCAATTGCTACCCAGCCTTAATCACTGCATGGGGGCAGCCTCAGTCAAATTGAGATCTGTTGAAGACCTTACCTTTAAAAGGCCAAGGTGTCCCCTTTCATTTATGGCCATGTCCAGTTGTTCTGATCTATATCTGGCCACTGCACCCAGATGACACTGGAGGGGAAAGTAAGGCAGGAGACCTCTCTCCCTTAAATCCAACTAACTTGCACATCACAGCATCATCTCCCTGATGTCCTGTACTCTTAGAGAAGGAAGGACAAAAAACCACAATAGATGTGTTGGACTAATGGTGGAGATGTGAATTTGTCATTCATTCTGTAAATAAAGTCGAAATTTTGCTTACAAAAAATAATGTAAATGCCTATACACTTGATAACGAGATCCCTATGTTAATAACATACCTAAATGTGATCAAAGACAGAAAGGTTCCATTTACAAAAAAAATATTCACATTGATTTGGGAAAGAAATTTTTGATAATTAATTATACAGTTGGTCCTTTTCACCTGGGAAATAACTAAATGCATTATGGTATATTACCATAATGAAATGCTATACCATTATAGAAAAAACAACAAATATGATAAATTCAGAAAAATTGGAAGATTTAGTGACTTGCCCAGGGTCACACAGCTAGGAAGTGTTAAGTATCCGAAGTCACATTTGAACTCAGGTCCTTCTGATTTCAGGGCTAGTGCTCATCCACTGCACCACCTAACTGCCCCAATTGGAAGACTAATAAGAACTGGGACAGTGAATTACTTAAGCAGAAACTAGGAAACAAGATCTACAATGCCTATAACAAAGTACATAAGGGAAAAAAACACCTGGTAATACTACAGTATAATGACCAAGCTTTGTTCCCAGAGAAAACTTATTTCCTTCTGTCTAGCAGAGATGGGGGATAAAGATATGTATACTCGGATATGGCTGAAGTATCATTTGGTTTTGTGAGCTGTTTTTTTCTCCCTTTTTCTTTATTAATCTTTTTACAAGGGATGACTAGCAAGGTTGTGGGAGAGATGGATAGATTCAGACATGAGTACAACATAGGAAAAAAGATGTCTAAAAAAATTTTGGAATGTTCTAATCTGCATATACACTTTGATTCAGCAATTCTACTAACTAATAGGTTTATGCTTTGAAGCAAAGAAAGAGGAAAAAGAATCCATTTTCATAAAAATATTTATAGCAGCTATTTTGGTAGTTGGAAAAAGGTGGAAACTAAATAGTTTTCTATTGTGGAACAGGAAATTTTTTGTTCTTCAGTTGTGCCAACTCTTTGTGACTCTCTCTGGAGGTTTTCTTGGCAAAAATACTGGAATGGTTTGGCATTTCTATTTCCAGCTCATTTTACAGATGAAGAACTGAGGCAAACAAAATTAAATGACATGCCCAGGGTCACACAGCTAGTATCTGAGGTGGACTTTGAACTCAAAGATGAGTCTTTGTAACTCTAGCCCAAGTAATTTATCTACTTCATCACCTAACTGCTCCATGAATAGGGATTTAATTCCTACTGACTGCTCTTCCTTCTCATATGTATGTCTTCCTCCCTCAAAAGAAATATCAGAAATGACTCTAGAAAAACAAAGCTTTCCAAATTTTGGGGGATGATGTTAGCACCCAACTCTCAGGGTTTGTGAAGATCAAATGAAATGATATTAGGTAAAGTGCTTTAAGATGCTACATAAAAGTAGCTATTATTAGTGTCAAAATAAAATACATCTTAAGAAAATAATATTTGTGGAGGGAAGAGGGAAGAGGAATGAATCTGTTTGGTTGGTACTTTAGACACTGACAAATGGTGAGAGAACAGGAAGGGGATGAAAATGGACCTCCAAAATTAAATCATAAAGAGGGATCATATACCTTTAAATCCAGTTGTACTAAGCCATACTGTCCTCTCACTTTTTTTTAACCCTTTGCTTTTATTTCTAGATGCAATTAAAACGCAAACATAGGGAAGTTGGCAGCTAATTGTCACCATAGTGCACAGAGTGCTGGGCCTGGATAAGGACGATTCATTTTCCTGAGTTCAAATCTTCAGATTTGACTCAGATACTTCCTAGCTGTGTGACCTTGGGCAAGTCACTTAACCCTGCTTACATTAGTTTCCTCATCTGTGAAATGAAGTGGAGAAGGAAATGGCAAACTACTCCAGTGTCCTTGCCAAGCAAACTCCAAAAAGAATTAGGCATGACAAACAACTAGACAAAAACAAAATAGGTGAGATGTGAGAGAAGAGGCATACTTTCTATTAAGCCGCTGCTTATAACATTTTTACTTGAGACTTTTAGGAGTTTTTCCAGGTGAGAATCTCTCTTCTGATACTAGCAAAGAAACAATTTATAGTTTTCAGGATGAGCCCATCTTATTTCATTTAGACCAGAAGTCTCTCAATTAGGTTGTTTTGCCCAGGTTTCCCTTTTTTCTCCACCCTGCTCTTTTTGCCTGTTGAATTCCATGTATATATGAAATCACCTTTTTGAAGCCTTTCCAAATTCCTGTATTTAGTAATGACCTCCCCCTTCAGAACTACCATAGCTTCACAACTCTTCTACCCATGTGTACTAGTGTTCCCCGAAATGCTACCTCATGCTCCTACCAGTCAAAGATCCTTGAGAAAAGGGATCTTATAGTCTAAATTTCCCATTAGTCTGGTTCAGTGTCTTTTTCATACACTAGATATTTAATTTTTTTGAGCAATTGATTGTCTTAAATGATTCTCTGTTGCATTCCTAGATTTTGGGTTAGAAAGCTGGATTTTGGAGAGGATTATTGCACATTCCCAGGAATCTCACAGAATCAGAGAACTGAGGAAATGAAAGGGAACTCAGCCAGTTTGCATTTGCAACCATATGTTTTGAAAAAGCCACATTATCATATTCCTCTCAAAATGACATTTTTTAAAAGTCACTTTTTTTTTTCAATTTTACCTACAATGTAGGCTATTTAGGCTGTAATAAAATTTTAACCTTTCTATCCAACTTCCCAGTTAGATACTGTAATAACAAGTGTTTAAAAAAAAAAAAAAAAAAAAAAAGAATGTCATTACCATAGTTCTTCCCTAACCTCACTTCAAATTTGCAGGAGGACCAAAAACACCAATTACATTGGAAACCTTTGTCCATTCCTTTCTCTCATGTATTTGACTCAAGTCAAGAAAACAAGCATTTATTCAGCACTTACCAGGGTGCCTTGTCCGGTTATCAAAAATTGGGAGAGAATCCAGAAAGAATTAAGGCAAAACAATGTCTAGTCTATGGATTTTTCGTAAAATGGAAATTCTGGAATGAGCCAGCCAATCCAAAGAAGGGACACATGGATGGGATGATCTTCCATGATGGGACAGCTGTGGCACAGTGAAGAGAGAAATCAGAGAGCCCAGAGAGAAATATTTCATCATATAAAATTGGTATTTGTTCAAGGTCACCAGAATCCCCAGCACTGGTTCATAGTTCTCCTAGCAAGTTGCTCAGTGACATTTCCTATTTGTGCTCAAGCCCCACCTCTAACATTAAATCTTTCTTGACTCATTACTTTCTCCCTTCTCTCAAGCAAATCATAAAGGCAAGCCCTTCCATTCCCAATCTGAATGAATAAAAGGACCTGACAGTTTATTTCTGTGTTGAATTCATTGTTTCAGTTGCCTCTTCACCTAGACAAATTCATTGCCAACAAGCTTTTCCAGGGCTGAGAGGGTCTTTTTGTAGACCCTCAAAGAATCTCAGAAAGTGTGTCACACTTGGTAGAAGCTCAATAATTACTGATTCATTGACTGTGGAGTAATAGCTGATCACTATAAAACAAAAGGATTAGAGGGAGCCTACTCTGACTCTCACTTCATGAACATGATGAGTAAGGGAAGTGACTTTCTCAAGGTAATGACATGTATTTGAAATTATATTGGACTCAGGATAAGACTATTGAGATTCAAATCCTAGCTTAGTCATTTACCATTTATATGATTTCCAAAGTCCTGATGAGCAGTTTTGGTGCCTAGGACAAGCTTCACAAAATATGCTTAGGACAAGTACCATGAAATGGTTCCTCATATCAATTTGAAACAAACTTATCTGAATATGTGTGTGTGTAGTATGAAAGAACCCAAGACTTATCTAGAGTAGATTCACAAAAAAGGAAGATATGCCATCTGGTATGTTAATTTCTTTTTCTTTCTTTTTGCCGAGGCAATTGGGATTAAATTATTTGCCCAGGGTCACACAACTAGGAAGCCTTAAGTGTCTGAGACTAGATTTGAACTCAGGACCTCCTGACTTTAGAGCTAGTGCTCTAGTCCCTGCACCACCAGCTGCCCCATCTGGTGTGTTTCCATTTTGACTTCTAATTTTCTAAAATAGACTAAATGTATAGAATCAAACCCACATTTTAAAAAAACATGGCCAACATTAGAATTTATTTGATTGATTATTCATATTTTAAAAAGAATTTTCTGGGGTTTTTTCTTTTTTTTTTTTTTTTCAGTGAAGAGAGAAGGGAAGTAAAAGGGAAAAACATTGTTCACTTATTTTTAAAACTATTAAAAAAAATAAAATTAGACATATTAACAGATCGTCTTAATAGTTATAAAGGTACCCTGGACTCCAAATGAAATTGGCAGAGACAGTACTAAAACCTTTCATAACAAATTATGAGACTGTCTTCCACAGAATTGTCCATATAATCTTCCAAATGCTCAATTCTGAGCAGTTTATTTTCTTGCTCAGAAATCTCAAGTAGCTCCTCCCTTGCCCACTGAATAAAGTTAGGTTCAGCTTAGCACAATGTGATTTCAATCTACTTTTTCAATTTTACCTTGCATAATTTCCACTCAGAGTCTGCAGTCCTGCCAACATTCTTCTTTTAATTTATCATTACTTAGCCCCCTCTGGATTCACTCTGTCAACTCAGTTTAGACTGCTAGGCTGGGAACTCAGGGAGCAACTGATTATTTCTCTCAAGTTCAGGTCTTCCTGAACTCAAATCTCAGGTACTTAATAATCATTTAAGGACAAGTCAGTAAGGCCTTCACCTCAGTTTCCTCATCTATATAATGGAAATAGCAGCACCTACCTCACAGGATTGTTGTGAGGCTTAAATGAGATAACTGTAAAGCATTTAGTGCAGTGTCTGTCTGGTACATGATAAGTACTATATAAATATTAACTGTTAGTAGTACATGTATACAGATGCACATATATACATATAACTTAATGTTGACCAACACTGCTGTTTGTGTCCCTTCCGAACACCCACCCAGTTCTGTGTTTATTACTCCATCTGGGGCTACTTTTCCCAAACTCCACTCTTTCTGGCACATTGGGTCCCTAGAAAGTAATAGACTAGTTCAGCTCTCAGAATTCAAGCAGTAATTTTAAAAGTCTGGTTATTTCTAGTGCTATCTCTCATGAGTCCCTAATGGAATGATCTCCATTCCCCACTATAATTATTAATTAGCCAGCAAGAATTAGTTAGCTGTTAGGAGTATTTACTAAGGAAGTATAATAGGAACAATTAGTGCAAAACCAATCCCCCAGAAGCCTGAGACACACTTTCCCACAAGTAGACACAACATTTAGTTTAAAAATCTGTCTCGGACTTAGAAAGCATGAGGCAAAGTATCTCAGAGCTCTTGATTATTAGAAGTCCTTTGGTTCCTGCAAAGAATTTTCATTAAGTTGTCTTTGGTACATATAGACCTCTGTTTGGCTCCTGATGCAGACACTTTTATCTACTATTGCTACTACTCCATTGACACTGTGACTGATGTTGAGGAAGAGCTTTATTCTTTCAGGCCTTTTAAAGTTCACAAGATCATCCTCTGGCCAAAGAAGTGATGTAGGGTGAAGGAAAAGATATTAACTTTCTCCTCACTCCCTCTCCCAAGCAATTCTTTTGGGGTCTTAGAGTTATTCTACCACTAGCCTAGTAAAGCTATTCCAGTGGCAAATTTTAAACTAACTTTTATACAAGCCCTAGAGGGTCCACTCAACTCTTTTTGAAAAATTCATTCTAAAATTCATTATTTTAGCATTCTTTTCTTCTTAAATTTTGAGCTCCAAATTCTCTCCCTCCCTTCTACTCCTCCACAATTGACTGAGAAAGCAAGCAAAATACCAATTATATATGTGAAATCATGCAAAACATATCTTCATATGTCATACTGCAGAAAAAAGCAAAAATAAAGAGAAAATCATGTGTCCATGTACATTCATTAGTTCTCTCTCTCTCTCTGGAGATGGATAGCATTTTATTCTTATCATGAGTCCTTTGGGATTGTTTTGGACCATTGTATTGATCAGATTAGCCAAGTTTTTCACAGTTGATAATCACCTATAACATCGTTAATACTGTGTGAAATGATCTCCTGGTTCTTCTCATATCACTTTGTATCTGTTAACATGTCGTTTTTTTCCCCTGAAACTACATCATTTCCCATAGCACAATAGAACTCTCTCACAGTCATATGCAAGTTGAACAAGTTGTAACTTGTTCGATCATTCCCCAGTTAATAAGAATATTTTCCATTTCCAGTTGTCAACACAAAAAGAGCTGGTATAAATACTTTTGTATTTGTTGCTAGGTCTAAGAATATGCATGGTTTAATAACCCTTTTGAGTCTAGTTCCAAATTGACTTCCAGAATGGTAGGTATATCAACATTCACTAACATACTATTTTCCCTCATCCACACCAGCATTTGTCATTTCTGACAATCGAGAAGTTGCATCTTAGATCAGTTCATTCTTTTTAATCAATCACATTTCCTATGTGGCGTCGTTTGCTTTCATTTAACTCATATCTAGATTACCCCTTAGATTGTTAGCTGGATAGAGGATTGTCCATATCTAGTCTACTATTGATTGATGGATCCTATGTTCAAATTGATTTTATATTCTAAGGGAGTGTGACCATTTGATAAAAGTAGAAGGTATCAGAGCACAGAGCACCTTATTATACTAATTGGGAGGGAGGACTCCTGTTATATGTGCATTTTTAAAATGTTCTATTGATACTATTTTTGCATTGTCATAACCCCCTCTATCATTACTTTTTTGCCTCTACTCCCCAAAAATTCTCTATTACAAATAAATATAATCATCTAAAAATAGATCTGTATGTGGCCATGTATAATTCTCTAATATTGTGACTCTACCAATAGGTGGGAAGCATGATCAGTCTTCTGGGGTCCTGTTTGGTTATTGCAGTGATTAGTTTTAAAGTTTTTCACAATTATTTACAATATTGTAGTCCTTATAGAAATAGTTCTGGTTTGACAAAGTCTGAACTCCTCTTAGTATATGGTTAAATATGATTTATTGGATTTGCTAGCCAGAGAGCCAGGCTCAATCAGGAAGACCTGTATTCAAGTCCCAAGTCTGGAACAAATTTATTGTGTGATCCTAGGCAAACCACTTAGCCACCAGTGCCTACTCCTAGGTAATCCAATAAGAATAAGTTACAGCTGAACTGTGGATCTACATTAATAGAGCAAGCTTCCTATATCAATGAAATCATAGATCAGGGCCCAAATAAGTCTTTCCTAATCACTTTTTAGTCTTTGCAACAATATGTAGAGCCATTGCTGTCTTCATTTCATATGTAAGGCAACTGAGGCTCAGGAAATTAATTTGCACAAGAGGTCACACAGTAAGAAGATGACCCAGGATATGAACTCCAAATCCAGAGATAAAAAATGGATACTTCTCTCAAAATTCCCAACCCCCAATCTCAATCCCAAATTCTTGCTTTATTTCTACTGCAAAAAGAAAGTACTGGAAGAAACAACTTCACCAAAATTGTGGATCTCAGGAAAATGTCCTTGAGGAGATTCTTCTAGACTTTTTTTGAGTAGATTTTTAAATGACTCAGGGTAAAGTTTATAGTAACTTTTTTTGTTTTTCTGGAAAATGAACTAGGAATATGTCTTAGTATTCTTTTCTTTAAAAATAACTATTACTATTTCAGCTTTTGTCATCTATAGCCATGGAACCTTGTGAAGAAGTCTTATGTGTCTTGAGTTTGACCTTATATATTTTTCAAGAATAATCTCACTTCTAGTTTCCTGGGAACAAAGACCAATATCCCCTAAAAATCAGCTTCTAGATATGGTTGTTCATTATCTTTACAGTTATTGTTGTTAAATCCTGACCAACTCTTCATCACCCTATTTGAGGTTTTCTTGGCAAGGATGCTGGAGTGGGTGGCCATTTCCTTTTCTAGCTCATTTCATAAATGGGGAAACTGAAGCAAACCAGGCTAAGGGACTTGCCCAGGATCACCCAATTAGGGAATGTCTGAGGCAAGATCTGAACTCATGATTATAGTCTTCCTGGTCAGGACTGGCATTCTATGCACCGTGGTACCATCTAGCAGCCCTATCTTACCTTAGTAGTACTTTTATCTACTTTGTCTTCAAAGCCCTGGAAGTCAGATTAATTCTAGGCAGTCTTTCCCATCCTCTACCCATTCTATTGAGAACAGATTCCTTAAACTCCAAGATTATGCAACATTCTTCACAGAATCTCAAATAATAAAGTCTTTCTACAATCCTTTGAAAATTATCTACTAACCAGGAAAACATAGTAGAGAATAACACCAAGAATGTGCTATGACCAACTACCTTCTACTTTTATCAAATGGTCACACTCCCTTAGAATATAAAATCAATTTGAACATAGGATCCATCAATCAATAGTAGACTAGATATGGACAATCCTCTATCCAGCTAACAATCTAAGGGGTAATCTAGATATGAGTTAAATGAAAGCAAAAGACTTGGTTCTTCTCAGTGGTTCAGTGATTCAAAGAATCCCAATAGACTTTGGACAGAAAATGTTATCTGCATCCAGAAAAAGATCTAAGGAGACTGAAGGTAAATCAACACATGCTTTTTTTTTTTTTTTTAAATCTCTCTCAAGGTTTTTCTCTTTTGCTCTAATTTTTCTCTCCCAATATGATTCATAAAGCAATGTGTATTAAAAGTAAATGTACAATTAAAACAACAACAAAGAAAATTATCTATCTTCTGAACTAGTGGTACCAGGTTAGCAAAAAACAAATAAGGCTGATTCTTGGTGTATTGGAATGCTGTACTGGAGGTAACATTAGTGCTAATAAGCACTTAAAACACCTTCAGTTTTTCAAATATTAGTTCATTTGATCCTCACAGTTCTGAGAAGAATTAGATTTATCTCCACTTTGCAGATAAGAAAACTGCAGTAGATAAAGTTTAAGTGACACTCTGGGTCACACAACTAGGAAGTTTCTAAGGCTAGACTAATGATATCATAGATGCTGTCTTGACTTGCCTGAGTTGGCTTTAAGTGAGGAAGAGTTGCACACATTCTCTCTTCCAGAACCCATCCAAATAGTAACAGTTATTTTTAAAGATTACTAAGACATATTCCTAGTTCAATTTCCAGGAAAAAAAATTACTATAAACTTTGCCCTGAGTCATTTAAAAATCTACTCAAAAAAAGTCTAGAAGAATCTCCTCAAGGATATTTTCCTGAGATCCACAATTTTGGTGAAGCTGTTTCTTTCAGTACTTTCTTTTTGCAGTAGAAATAAAGCAAGAATTTGGGGTTGAGATTGGGGTTTGGGGATTTTGAGAGAAGTATCCAAAAACAAATCAGAACAAAGTCGGCTACAGCCCAAGATGCAGTGGATGCCGTTGGTGTCTTCAATGCCTGAGGTAGCTCTAGATGTCCTCGTGGCAGTTGGAACAAAGTGTTCTCATACTCCCATTCCACTGGGAGAAATCTCCACATGCTTGGGGTAGCCACTACTAACTCACAGATGAATTTAAGGTTGCTTACTCTCAGCCCCGTTTACATGATTTACTGGGATATGGCCACTGGGCATGCTACAACTTCTTGAAGTTGAGAGCTGGGTTGGTGCACATCAAAGGAGGAAACCATGAAAAAGGTTTGGCAACCCTCGCATCAGGGGTGCTAATGCTCCCAAATGCGCCATATACTCCAGCATCATGGTGGTGAAATTAAAGAAGTGATGAGCTTCATCTAGGAGAAGCATCTCATTCCATGGAATTGAAACTAGGCTGAACAGCAAATGCAGAAGTGAGCCCAAAGACCAATTTCTGCCCTTTATTAAGGAAGATTTTGGGAAACAAAATAAGCAATCAATCAAAACAAAGTCATACAAGAAGCTCCAAGTTTTCTTTGATCTTTCATTCTTGTTCCATCCTTAAGATTTCTATGTTGTATCCTACTCTGATGTCACTCACCTACAAATTCTTTGGACTGCAGAGAATGCTAATTCTTGCCCTTGTAGTCCCATAATAACTTGTATATATGTAGGCATTTAATGAATGCTGACTTAGACAAAAGGTGTTTACTAAATGTTGCATTGAGTTGACTAAAGATGATCACCTTGCTTTTTACCAAATAAAGATATCATTTGTCCTTTGTCAATCTTTTCTCATGGGTGAGAGGGGAAGAGTGAACAAATTAGTTTTAAAATAACTTTTGCTTCTTAAGATAGTCAAGTAATAAATGAGAATGGAAAGAGATGTAAGTTTAAGGTTCAGAGAACCTGGATTCAAAAACATATTTCCTTCTTGGTGGGCCATGGGAAAATTATTTTCCCTCTTTGAGCCTAAGGTTTCTGAGTTATAAAATAAAGAGGTTAGATTAGATCCTAAGGTTCCTCCCATGTCTAAAGCCTAGTATTCTCATGACAACTTAAAGTTTAATAAATTGTTTTGCCATACAGTGCTTCTGAGTCAAATAGTGCAGGTTACATTGCAATTTACAGAGAAGAAAATGACAACTTGGAGTGGTATTCATGGCTTGTACACAGCTAGCTCTGTAATTGTAGATCCTAGATTCAAATGTTGTTCTTACTCAAAATGAGTCCTTTTCCCCTTCCACTAATTTCAAGGTACAAGGAAGACTTCCTGTAAAAGGTGGAATTTTAGTTGGGACTTAAAGAAACAAAGAGATGGAATGAATTATGGGACAGTAGAGAGATCAGTGTTACTTCATCAGAGCACATAGTAGTGAGCAATGTAAAATGACTAGAAAATTGGAGGAAAGGATTAGGTTAAGAAGGGCTTTGAAAGACAAAAAGAGCATTTTTGTATTTTATCCTGGGATAGGGAGCCACTGGAGTTTGTTGAGTAGACACATAGTTGGACCCGTGCTTTAGGAAAATTGCTTTAGTGGTTAAATGAAGGATGAATTGGAGTGGGGAAAATGTGAAGTAGTCCAACACTACAACAGCAGCAAGCTACCACAAGAGTTCACACATGAAGTGATGAGGGCTGTGGCATTGTCAGAGGAAAGGAGGTGTATAGGAGAGATGTTACACAGGATAAAACTGACAGGTCTTGGCAACAACCTGGATATGGGGAGGAGAAATAGGGAGGAAGCCAGGGTAATTCCTAGATGGTGAGCCTGAAGGCCATTTCTGGGGAATAGTGATGTCTTTTACATTAATAGGAAAAGTAGGAAGAGAGGGCTTGGGGGAAAATGAGTTCTATTTTGGACACAGTGATTTTAAGATGTCTACTGGGCAATCCAGTTTTAGATATCTGAAAGGTAGTCAGATATGCAAGATGAAGGTCAGTATAGAGGTGAGGACAGTATAGACTTGAGAATCATAAGTTTAGAGATGGTATTAGATCTATGAGAATTGATGAAGTAACCAAGTTAAATAGTGTGAAGGAAAAAGAGAAGGTGGCCTAGGACAGAACAAAGATTAGATTAGAATCTGTGATCTGGATGAGAATACAGGGGAAAAAAAAAAAAAAAACCTTGAGAAGAGC
The DNA here is from genome assembly GCF_048593235.1 of Sminthopsis crassicaudata. Classification (NCBI taxonomy): domain Eukaryota; kingdom Metazoa; phylum Chordata; class Mammalia; order Dasyuromorphia; family Dasyuridae; genus Sminthopsis; species Sminthopsis crassicaudata. The sequence goes on from NC_133617.1 coordinate 369,373,107, forward strand.
AGACAGGAGAATCTATAGATGAGAGTAATGAGATCTCAAGGCTGCAGTGAGGTCGGAGAGAATGAGAATTGAGAAAAGACCATTGGATTTGGCTACTAAGAGAGCACTGGTAACTTTGGAGAGAACTGTTTCCATGAAACAAAAAGAGTTGGAAGAGAATGGGAAAGTAGATAGCATTTTCCAGTTAAGCTACAAAGAAAACATACAGGACAATAGTTAGCAGGGATGGATCAAATAAGCGTTTATTTTTGTTTTTAGGATAGTGGAGAAATGGACATGTTTATAGGAAGCCAATAGACAAGGAGATATTAAAAATAAATGAAAGAGTGGGGATAATAGATGGGGCAAATTGATGGAGATGGAATGGAATGGAATCTCCTAGAAGAGTTAGCCTTGTCAAGAAGTAAGATCAATGCTTCATGTGAAAGGGAAAGGAGATTGGGACATCATCTGATTGACAGATGAAAAAGAGGTGGTCACAATGAATGAGACACATATACTTAGGTAATATTTTATAGGATATACAAACAAAAAAAAAATGATTTGAGAAGTGAATCTAGGTGACTAAGAAAATGATAGTGACCTTAACCAGGGAATTGGAGGGAAGAGCAATTGGGAGAAATGTTAACCTATTTACTTTTGGACACACTGAGATGCCTATGCTAAGATATCTAGGTGGAAATATAGTTGGACATGTGTGACTCTTATTCAGAAGAGAGATAAGGGCTGGATATATAGATTTGGGAGTAATTTATTCCTTATTTAAAAAAAAACTATTAAAGCAGATAATGGAAAAGTGCCATTAAAAAAAGTCTTTAGTTGTCACTTCTAAATTAGTAGGGTATAAGATCCTTGAAGACAGCAAACATTAACTACCCTTATATTTACCTTTGCCTCCAGCAGGAAGCTTCCTTTATAGGAGGAGCTTTTAGACATTTGTTGAATAAGTAAAAACTATTTCTCTTTCAAAAGTAAAGCTGACATACATTATGTATATTTTGAGTGCCTTGAGATGAGAAGAAAAATGATACTAATTCTATAATTAAAGGAAAATTAACAGACTGATGCAATATTAAAATATGAGTCAATAATTAATGGGAAGCTTGGGAAAATACAGCAACAATTTACTTTGATTTACAACATGATATAGTAACAAATCATGCTTACTAATAGCATTACAATACTAACATTTTGTGTTACTTTTAAAAGCTAAACTTTAATATGTAAAATGACTTCAAGTCCTTAATTCATTGACCCCACTGCAGTCCTAAAATAATGGGAAAACACATGCCAAAGTTGGACTCTGGCTATATACCAAGAACAATTCTATTGCAATTTGGGGTTCACATAAAAACTTTCTGAAGCAAAATATAAATACAAATATTGGTCTCCATCATAAATACCAAATTTTATGTGTGAGAAAAAATGAGAATGTAAGGTTAAAAACCAAGAAAGAAGAAATCAAGCAATGAACTTCAAATAAGTTATATACAGGAAAAATAGAAACTGGGAACATTAGAATTAAGGTTTGAGAAAGCTTTCTGTATGTAGGATTTTATTTGGGACTTGAAGCCAGAGAAGCCCAGAGACAGAGAAGAGAAAAAGTATGATGACCAGAAGTAACTTTTTCTTAAAACAATATCAGAATCATTAGATCAAAGAATACTTAGCAAGGAGTAAATTGTGAAGACTGCAAAATTGGGGGTAACAGAGCTAAGTTTTAAAGGTCCTTGGAATATCAAAGGATTTTGTCTTTGATCCTGGGAGCAATAGGGAGCCATTGCTATTTGAGTGTATGTGTGTGTATATGTATTTATGTTCACGTTTGCCTGTATGTTGGTGGGGAAAAGAGGATTTTCAGTCCAACCTATGGAATTAGAATCACTCTGGCAGCTGAATGGGTTGGAGTAGGGAAGACTTCAGGTAGGCACAACAACCAGGCTATTGTAGCAGTCAAAGCAGGGGACCTGCACCAGGATGATGGCATTCTTAAAAGGGGAGCATATGCTAAAACTGTTGCAAAGGTGAAATCAAGGAGCTTGGAAATAGTATAAAAAGATGTTGAGAAACAGTAGAGTCATGAATGATACCCAAGCTGTAGGACTGAGGGAATAGGGAAGCTGGGGTAAGGGAAAACATTTTGGGGAATAATAAATTCAGTATTGGACATGGTAAATTTGTCTACTGGACAATGCAGTCTGAAATGTCTACAAGGCAATTGAAAATGTGAACTTACAGGTTAGGGCACAATAAGTAGATTAGAGTCATCAGCAAGTGTAGTAGTCTAGAGGGAAACCAGGGCCCAGCACAGACCCTGTGGGATGTCTATGGCTTGATTACCTAAAATGACTATGTAATAATGGAGACTTAGGAGCAATCAGATAGTAGAACTAGGATAGACTGATATGCTAAAATTCTAAAGGGCAGAGAATACAAAGAGAAGAGGCTAATCAATAATGTCACAGGCTACAAAGAAGTAAAAAGTGAACATTGAGCAAAGAACACTGGATTTATCAAGTAAGATGTTATCGGTAAGATCAGGGGCCAGTTTTGGTCAAATAGGAAGATGGATTTTAAGGATTAAGAAGTTTGAGGTTTGATAGAAGAAATTTGATAAAGGTTTCATTTCTAAAATACATAGAGAATTGACTCAAATTTTTAAGAATACAAACCATTCACCAACAATAGTCAAAGGATATGAACAATTTTCAGATGAAATTAAAACTATTTCTTGATATATGAAAAAATGCTAGAAATCACTATTGATCAGATAAATATGCAAATTAAGACAACTCTACACACTACACACCTCTCAGATTGGCTAAGATGATGAAGATACATGTTGGAGATGTGGGAAAACTGGGACACATACATTGTTGGTAGAGTTATAAAATGATCCAACATTCTGGAGAGCAATTTGAAATTATATCTAAAGGGCAATCAAATTGAGCATACCCTTTGACCTAGCAGTGTTTCTACTGAGTTTATTTCCCAAAGAGATGTTAAAGGAGGGAAAGGAACCCACATGTGCATTGTATGTGGCAGCCCTTTTTGTAATGGCAAGAAACTGGAAACTGAGTGGATGCCCATCAATTGGAGAATGGATGAATTATAGTATATGAAGGTTATGGAATATTATTGTTCTATAAGAAACTATCAGCAGGCTGACCCCAGAAAAGCCTGGAGAAAACTTACACGAACATCAGTTCATGCTAAGTAAGTAGAACCAAGAAAACATTGTTCATAGCAATAAAATTATAATAAGATCAATGGATCCAATGATGGATGTGGCTCTTTTCAACAATAAGGTGATTCAGGCCAATTCCAATACTTGTGATAGAGAGAGCAATATGCATCCAGAGAGAAGACCATTGAGACCGAGTTTGGATCACAACATAGTGTTTTCATCTTTTGTTTGCTTGCTTTTCTCATTTTTTTTCTTTTTGATCTGATTTTTCTTGTGCAGCATGATGAATGTGTAAATATGTATAGAATTAGTGTACATTTAACATATATTGGATTGTTTGCTGTCTAGGGGAAGGAATGGGAAGGAAGAAGAAAAATTTTGAACACAAGGTTTTGCAAAGATGAATGCTAATTAAGAGCCAGCTAGATGGCACAATGGATAGAACACTAGTGTTGAAGTCAAGACAACCTGAGTTCAAATCCAGTCTCAGACACTTAATACTTCCTAGCTATATAACTCTGGGCAAGTCGCTTAATCCCAATTGCCTCAGCAAAAACAAATAAATAAAAAACTATCTTTGCACATATTTTGAAAATAAAAAACTATTATTTAAAAAAAAAAAGGTTTGAAAAAAGTGGAGGTATCTATGCCGGAACTCCTTTTCAAATAGTCACAAAAGAGAGAAAAGAGAAGATAGTAGTAGGGATGAAAAGATCAAGTGAAGATTTTTTTCAGGGACATTTGTAGACAGCAGACAGGGAGAGATTAAATTTTTAGAATAGGAATGACAACAGTCTTCTGGAGGAGATGGATTGGGGTGGGACTTCTGTAGCTAGTGAACCATGGTAAGGAGGTTGAATGAAGAAGTCAGCTCTTTGCCTAAGACAGGGGGGAGATGGTTTCATTACATTTTCAAATATTTCAGACAGACTGATGAACTATGTTTGGAAAAACATATAAATTAATATAATTTTTCCCAACTGCGAATTTGTGATCATTGAAACGTCAACAAATTCCCACAATCCAATGTAATGATAAAAGCCATGATTCCAAAGAACAAATGATATCTATCTCCTGTAAATGATATGTGAGCATGGCTAATGTGTGAAATTTTGCTTGACTGAATATTTGTTATATGAATTTATTTCTTTGTTCTTTTTCTTCATTCTTTCAATGATGGAATTAATGGAAGGAAAAAAAATTAAAAAAAATTTTTTTTAAGTTCCTAGTAAAGAACATGCCAATAGTTTCTCAACTGAGAAAGACCTAATAAAAATCAGTCATAGTCAGGGTTAATGAACTGTTCATAGACTTCAGTTTTAAAAACAAAATAAAAAATGTTCATTCTCAATTGTACAATTTAGTGTCACTTCTAGATTTCATTTTCCCAATATTTACTGTTAAAAGTTTTTCTGAAAAGTCATTTCTGAATCTAAAGTACTCAATACAAAATAAAATAGATACATCTTGTATTCTTTAGATTTTTATAATGGGCATGAATGGGTGAGAATGTGAAAACCCACATTAAGATGGATGACATTATGTGGAAGTCAGCATCATTTACAACCTTCCCAGATTAATCTACTAGCAAATTTTTGATTGTTCAGAGAGGGAGAGGGAGTAGCATAGAGTATCCAAAGTAGTAGACAAACAGTAAAGTAGTTCTGGATGTGAATTATACCCTAGAAGATAGATGTTACCTTATTTGTGTCTATTTCCTCATGGATTCACAATACAATACTTCAAATATAATAAAAAGTAGGTAAGCAGCACAACTTTTGTCTTCAACTTCTTCCTTTTTTTCAATCTTTATGGGAGATGTGATATCACCTTTCAAAATTAACTGTAAAGCAATAACCTTCATAGAGGAAGGAAAAAGGTAGAGGGGAATGTATACAATTATATACAATTTTTCCAGTTACTACAATCTGACTGTAGAAAGGGGCTTTCAAATCTTTATTTCTAATTTCTGAGTTCAGGTACACAGGGCAAGGAGTCTGGTAATGGGAAAGAAGTTCCTGAGATAAGCTAATGGGAAAAGGGACTTTGAGATATTGTGACTTTTGGGGGAAAAAACAAAATAAAACAAAAACAAAAAACAAATCTGACAAAGAATGGCTGAGTTCACTGTCTTTTTCTTCACTCATCCAAAAGGAATTAAAATATCTTGCCTATATTAATGTAGGAGTTTTGCTTTTTACTGTCTTCATTAAAATTCTACTTTTGTTGTCTCATGCAGTGTTGCTCATCCTATGTACTTTCGAAGACTAACAGTGTAGCACAATCTCTGCCATGTTTTTACGTGACCAAGACCAAGCCCAAGCCTACCTAATTTTAGAGAATCTTATAATGGGTTACTTTTTCAGCAAAAGATGTTCTCAAAGATCCAGGAGATCTAAAAGTCTAAATAGATTGTAATTCCTGTCTTTGGAAGGAAAGAGTGTCCATGATAGCAACAATGAGTAAGTTCCCACAGAAAAAATATAAACGATAATGATAGTTTTTAAAGGGGTTCCTCTAATTGCAGTAGTTTTTAAAGGTATTCTTATTCTAGCTGCCTATTACTCAAATAATTCTAAAAGAAAAATGACTGCAATTTCTTTTCTTTTTGGGATGTTGCTTGTCCAATGGCCTATTCCAGTTCATTCATTACAGTAGCTGGATTTTTAACAGTTCTGAGATTTGAAATTGGTTGTGCTTTGAATATACTTTTATCCAATTATTATATATTATTGACTCTAAATCTGATACTCAAAGCAATTAACCATGAAAATATAAAATATCATCAAAGAAAAGTTTTCAGTAAATGCTGAACATTAAATATCAGAGAGTGAACAAGCCATATTCTTAGACTATTCTGATTTCAGCAAATACTAGCTATCTGTTAAATAACCTGGACATGCCACAAATTAGTAAGGATTTTTCTATTTTTTTTCCTAGGGGAAGAGAATATTCAATGGGAATGATAAGGCTGCTTACTATATTAGCAGATGAAACATTTATATCAAGTGATAAAATATACACTATATATTCATCCTTAGAAATTTCATCTCACAAAACTTTTATTGGCAGAGCTTGTTTCTAACCTAATGAATCAAGGTTTGACTTTACAATGATGTTAAATTAGAGGGACACATAAAAACCATGAAAGAAGACATAAAAAGAATGATACTGTAGCTGAAAACTAGTTTAATCTATTTCAGTACATTTTTATCAATGGCCATTTTAGGATGAAAAATTTATAATCTTTCCTTTATCTCATATTGCCTTTATCATATAACGTAACAGAAAACATATTCTTAACAAGTTTATAGCATAGCCAAGAAACCACAGTGGTTTGCAAGCTACTAATTCTATTACAGATGAAAACATTCAATTATCTTTGAAAAATTCAATTCCTCAGAAAGGATTTTGTTTTAAAGTGGGTTTTTCGAGTGTGATATGTAGATAGAAAATGTGGTGATAGCACATGTTTATTTATGATCTTGATTTTAAAAGCTAGAAAGAAGCATCTTGTGGTTCTTGGGTAAAATGACTTACTAAACTGATATAAAAGGGGTAGACATTCCTAAAAGATACTTTTATTCCAGATGTTAAAACTATGATGTAGTCATTTTACTGCAAAAGCACCCCCAAGCTTCTTAAGAAAGTGGTCATCCTTTTTGAGGCTTATTTTATTTTTATGCAATATGAGACTTGTTTAAAAAAAAAATTATCATCACCACTCATAACTATTATTACTAAAAAAAATAGTTAGGCAGAGTTCATTAAAGTGAAAAAATTAAGCTGAGAAACCTAATTTTTCCCCTTGTAAAGCTCAGTGGGCAGGGAACAATGTAATAATATTACCATCTTTCTATGGAATGCTTTAATATTTCAACTGAAATGATAGCTGTCTAAAATTTTAATACAATATCTCAAAATTCTTACTGCAGCTTTAAACTTTATTAAATATCAATAACTATCAATAATTTTGTATTTATAACTTGCTTTAATAATTTAAAACTGCACTAAGACTTTTGAAGTACTTTGTATTTGACTATTACCACTATTGAGTTTCATGAACTTAAAGACTCACTTTTCAATACTGCACATATAAACAAATTATTCTCTAGAATGAAGAAATTTTCAGCTGTACAATTTTGCCCTCAAGACATTTTCTCATACCTCTATTCATCACCATTATGCATTACCCACTAGATCCAACTGCATTTGATTCCTAGACAGATAACAGCTTCTTTCTGCTTCAGGAAGTTCTAAAATGTCCACCCTAATTGTGGTTGTCTTGTACCTGTTTAGAAGGGCAGTCTGCCATGTATCTTTTGACTTCCACTTTTCCTTCACACATCTAGTTCTAAAATACAGCAATTGCATTCCATGACCTTCTGTTCATGCTGTTTCACAACCGGAAGGGAAATGCTTTCAAAATTTCTTTCAAAATCCAGCTCAAATCCCACAGCCTCCAAAAAACCATCTGAACTAATTTCTTCTATCTACGAAATAGATCATTTTTTATACAACCTATTCACAGCAATTTATGATTATTTTGTAATTATATTGTCTCCAAATTTTAATACTTTTTTTTACTCTGGAGTACTTATCAACATGTACAACTAGATTCTAAACTCAAGGTCTTTTAGCATCTAGTTAGTACCTTGCATACAACAGGCTTATAGTTTTTTTAAAAAGCTTTATTTGGGTAAAGGAAGTCAAGTTATTTGTGAATGGTCAAATTACTGAAAAAAACCTTTCATAGTTATAAGGTTACCTTAAGCTATCACTGTCTGGAATTTTATTCTAGTCTGCTGCTATACTTTTCCATTACCTTCTTTTCAAGGGCATGCTGACCTTGATTTACTGCCTAAGTCTGACAACTGAATAACTTCATTCCTGCACTGATAAGATATAATTTGTGTGCAGGGCTCCCAAATACACACTAATACATATTCGTTATCTTTAAGTTCATCATTGGCTCAAATCAGCTGCCTCTAAAAAGCAGACAATATTATCAAAATTCTTCATTCCCATGTAACAGGAAATAGGAAAAGGAAACAGAAGACAGCTTTAAGTCAGAAAAAAAAAATAGAAGACAGCTTTAAGTCAGAAAAACACAGAAGCTTTTGGAATGATTATTTCAATAACTTCAGAATTGTCATTTCCCAGAGTTCTAGGTATCTCACCATTCTTTAGAGTGTCTGTATAAAAACAAATAAACATAGCTTCCTGTATAGGAAAAATGTTTAACATTGTATATAGCAGCTGCAAATGCTAAGACCTCTAAATTTTTAATGTTAGCAGATGTAAATGTGATGCCATATTTAACCTCTATTTAAGCACGCTTTTTAAAAAGTTTCCTCTTTTCTGAAAAGGAAATATTTCTAACACAATACATTTTAAAAAATACATTCTTAAAGAATTCATTAAAATATAAATTATTTTAGAATGTGTTTATATCGAACATATTTCTTAAGAATCTAATAATCAATTCAGGATATGAAGTAGGTTATGAAATTAAGACAAAACCAAATTATCAGCAGTTAAAGAATTCAGTTATTCCCTGTTACCAATCAAGTGGGTTGACTATATCCAGTAATAAAGATAATTTATTCCTTTGAAATCACCGTGATATCTTTTAAGCACTCACCTACATGAAGTATAGTTATCATTTTAATGTACCCCAAGAAAATATACTTATGAACACTCTGAAAGAAATATATCATGCCTTGCAATGCTCAAGAAAAAAAATTTAAAATTTCTTAATTTTAAAAAAGAAAACAAACAGCTTTCATAGTTAACATAGGAAACATCTCAAATGGCTCTTTTTAATGCTAGGGGAAAAAATTCACCTTTTAGTTGTGAAATTACTATTAACACAGGTAAAGAGCAAACAAAGTAAAAAGTTAAAACACACATATATGTGTATGTGTGTATACATACATATACATATACATATATATACATATACATATATACACACATATACATATATATATGTATATGTGTGTATATATGTATATGTATATATATATGTATATGTATATAGTGGCCAGGAATTACAGTACATTTAAGCAATGTTTTCTTAAGCAGAACTATTTTTGTACTTAAAATATTTGGTGTGGGTGGAGTGAAGGAAATCAGTATTTCACAATATTTTAACTTGAAAACCAGCTGTAATAAAGCCTTGGCTTAAAAAAAAAAAAAAAATCACAATGGACTTTTGACTACCATAACATTAAAGCTTACAAAGAATACATCTATCACAGTGCACAGAGGATGCAGTCATTTAAAACCATGTAGGAAAATTATAATAGATTCTGCATCCTTTATATTGCATTACAAACTTTATACTACTCCAGAAAACTTCATCCCACATAATCAGCATTCTAGATGGTAAGCACCTTAGGTGTGTGAAGCCATAAGGATGGAGTAGCTATAAAAATATTTGTCTGAACACACCACTCCTTCCCCTGATTAGCTGGTGCATTGTCAAGAATTCTGATAGAACATTCAGTGAAACTGAATACATCATCACATTCTGGCTGCATACACTTGGGACAGGGCATTTCAGGAAATAGTGAGAGACAGCACTAATGCTGAAATGTATTTCAGCAGAGAAGAAAATTCATATAGCATTCCTTAGTTTCTTTTACTATGAACGATTTTAGACCCTAGGTTTAATTCACCTCAAGAAGAATACATGATTTATCTATACATATACATAGGTACAATTTCTGGAAAATATAGCAAATTTGCTGACATTTCTTTTGTTCCATCAAACTATCTATCCATTCATGTTACCAAAGTCCCATTACAATTCAATTTATTCCATTCTGGTGTCTTTGGTCATCATTTGCCACAACTTGGCATAATGCTCTTTCAAAAGCCAAGTAATTTGCAGACATCCAATGTTAAAGCAATTAGAGATATTACTAGTACATGTGCTGATAAGAAAGAAAAAGAATAAAGTAGGCATGGGATGATGGCAAAATAGGAAAAAAGGAAACACTACTCACCTTTACTCAACTTCTCCCAGAGCTGCTGCAGAACATATCAGGATTTGTTTTTCAAACATTTTAAGCAGCATAAGGCTACCTTTAAGGCTATCAGCCTAAAAATAGTCTCAGGATATTTGCCAATGGCTGGTTTTTCCATTTGAGTCATGTATAAAAGGCTGGGGATTCTAGAAATACTATATTCAAAGTTTTCTATTTTACATGTAGTCACCAATACTTAGGTAAATTTTAACTTAAGAGGCATGCCTAAGGAAGCAGTGTATTGAAGAGTTCAAAACCTAGTGATGTAAAACCTATTATTTCAGTCAAATCCCCTAAAGTGCAAATGAACTGGTCTGAAAAATTTTCAAAAGGTACTATTAGTTTTATCCAATTGTAGTATTTTTATACAACTTTGAGATTATCTGAACAAAAATATACAGTCAATTTTTTTTTTGTAAAAATTAAAATACCCTTTTGCCAACTAATTCCCATAATCTTGCTTCAAATATAGCTGGAAAGAGAACATGACAACAAGGAAAGATTTTCCTCAAAGACTGATTCCATAGGCCCAGAATTATCAAGATATTTTCTAATCTTAGTGTACAAATAAATTGAACCTAATGAATAGATTGCAAAAGGAACATTCTTTCATTAGAACATGTTTATTTTATCTTTAATACTATGATCTCTAGCTAGACAAATGTAGAAATGCTTTTTATAGCTTAATGGCTGCAAGCACAATTAAATGTTAAGATGTTTACCTTTTAAAATAAAAAAAAAAACAAAGTAGTATAACTTTTTCATCACTAATTATATTATGGATATTTATACTATAAAAGTTGTGGTAAAAAAATGAAGTACTTGTATGGTAAAGATAAAAGTACTTTGCGTTTTACTTTTACTATCAGACTAATAAACAAGATTCAGGAATGTTGCTTATATCCAAGATAAAGTATGGGACTATAACTTACACAAATTACTATTGTATTTTATCAAGGCAAGATTATATGAATTTACTAAAATAGGGTCTGATCTCTCCTCTGGAAGGTTTTTTTCACCCTTCAGAAAAAGCAACCAAAGAGTAAGAGCAGATAGGGTAGATAATAAGAGTTTCTGAGGGGGAAAATACATATACATACGTGTGTGGGTGTTTTTAAAGGATTTTAAAAAGGGAAGTTTTTCTTTAGAAACTTTTCTTTTATTCTCCTATCACCACCCTATTTAGGGAGGAAGATACGGGAAATGGAATTTGGAGAAATGGAGGGAGAAGTAAACAACCCCCCTCTCGCCATCCTTATCCCCCTTTGCTGGAGTTCCCAAATTTCTACCAATGACTATCATGAAAACTCACTGTTACCAACCCAACAGACATAGGACTTGCAGTCATATAATTAACATAAATCTAGCCATATCCCTGGGGTTTTATTTAGTGAGGAAATTTGACCAACACCATAGAGAATCCATTGTTATAGAATGTATAGGGAATACTGGAAATAAACTAATTCCATCCCAAGCATTCAAAAAGTTAGGTTTAATTCTGGCACTTTCAGGGTAACTTAAATACATGGGAAGGCAGGCAATATTTATGTCACATGAGTTCTTAAGTCAATGCACTAAGGTTTGTGCAATACAAATGAGGTTTATCCTCTTATAAACTGAACTAATAAAATGATCAACATAAACCCTGGGTTTGAATCTCAAACTTTGCCACTTACAATCTGCATGAAGAAAGTAGATTAGGTGGCCTCTGACCACAAGTCTGATATAAAAAAGGAAACTGTAAAAGAAAGAAAGGTTTTCAATAAGAATAAAATTTTCTGCTAAGATCTAAATAACTTTTCAATGTTTGGATGACTAGAAGATATTCTCAGTATTAATTCTCTTTCTTATTAAATTATTTTGACTTTGAACAATGAGCCAACTAAATAAAATGAAAATATAGCAACAGTATTGCTATTATATGGAATAAATATACTGTTGGTATTTTCTAGCTGACATTTTGGACAGAAAGGCAGTTTCCTTCTGGAAATTAACAGTATTATAGTCTTGATATACAGTAAGTACAATAACCTAAAAGGACTAAAAGAAATAGTAAATCAACAGTTAGAACTTCCACAAAGCATGTCTCACTACTTGTTAAGAACATAGACATCCAATTCCAACAGAGTTGGGATGGAAAATGCAATCCACATCAAGAGAGCCATGAAGACTGAATGAGACTTGAACCATAGTATTTTCACCTTTTCTTTTTCTTCCTTTTCTCATGTTTCCCCCCCCCCCCTTTTGGTCTGATTTTTTTTTTAATAACATGACATATATGGAAATGTTTAAAAGGATTACACATACATATTTAATCTATAGGAGATTGCTTGCTGTCTTGGGGAGGTAAGGGAAAAAAAGAGAAATTTGGAACAGGTAAGGAAAAATTTGGAACACAAAAATATTACAAAAATGAATACTGAAAACTATTTTACATTTGGAAAAAGAAAACACTACTGATACTGAAAAAGGAAAAAAACAAAATAAAATATAGCCATCAATTTGTTGAATAAAATGTAGTACCAAGAGTCATGCTGTCTTTTTATCTCAACCAATGCCACCCTATGCTGTTTATCCATAAGGTCATAAATAAATTTTAATTTTCAGGTATTAATAAGAGAGAAGGTACTGTATTTATACACCAAGAGTAGATAAGGGGGTCTTCATCAAGAATACTTAACTCTACAATATATAAGAGAAGCATATCAAATAAAAAATTAATTTGCCTAGAAAAAAAAGAGTTTTACACTAGATTCAGTGATCTATATGGAAAATTAAAGAAAGCAAGGTAAAACTGTATGAAAAAATATGTGACATATAAAAATGCCAACACAGCAAGAATGGGCAATAAATCACTTTTCTTCCTTACAAATACAGATGACTTCATTGGCAAATCTGATATATAAATGGGCAGGAAAGGCAAGAAAGAGGTTTTAAGATGATAATTTTTAGTAATACAAATGGCAGTGACTTAATTTATAAAATAAAAAAACCCCCAAAAACAAAAAAAAACCTCTCTCAAGTTCCCAAAGTTATATCAGAGCAACATTTTTGGCAGAGGAAGAGAAATCTATTAGCTTAAGCATACTATTTTATTTTTTATCTCAATTGAAACATTGAGTGCTTTTTACCTCAGTGAAAGTGATAAATCCTAAGGGAAAAAAGCAACATATTCAAGGAAATAAGAGTAATTTTATGAAAAATTGGAATAGTAAAGAAATGTATTTTGTTCAGATCATTTTAAAAGAAAATACTAATTTTTAAAAAAACATAAACAAAGGCATATATAGGCATATTTATAACATGGGTCTATATAAGGAAAGCTGTCATATCTCTCTGTATAAAATGATAGGAAGGCCTCTAAAATAGATGGAACATAAGATGTAATAATGCTTTTACTTTAAGAGCTTCTTTTCCTAAATGATATTAAAATATGACCAATGACAGTAGTAGAAATGCCATACTTGGAAGTAACCAAACCTAAGGTTTGGTTATCATGAATAAGAAAGACAAGGGCAAAAAGTAACAAGTGTTCCAAATGGTTGAGTTAGGTACAGTATGAATTCATATTTTTAACTAATAGCTGATAATGATGAGATAAGGAACTTGATCATTCAGTTCATTCATTGATGCTATTAAGTTTTGGGGAGAAAATGCTAGCACCTTGGAGAATTAAAATTCTAAACAATCTTGACATGTAAAAAGATGACTCAGTAGAGATGAGAAACCTATTCCAGATAGAAATAGTGCACTTAAAAGGTAAATTAAAAGGCCACAACTACAAGATAGTAACTAATCATTAGTGAGGCTCAAGAACAGCAAAAACTGAGACATAGTAGAAACAAATGAGACAGCAATGTATTTTCATTAAAAAGTTAACAAGACACCAAGATATATTGTTCACAGAAGCTTAACTACCACACCACGAAGTAATTCCAATATACAGATATGGTTGCTTCGTGTAACAGAGGTGTTTATAATAAGTTCTGTGTAAAGCTTAATTTTATACAGGAAAATAATTCACTCCCATTAAATTCATCACACTATAAGAAATATGCTCCCCTGCTTAATATGTTGATAATTCCAGATGTTAGTGTCTCACCTGGTATCAATGACAATATTTGCTAAAACTCCTGCCTCAACTACCAGTACCTACTACCATTCCAAAGAAAGCTGTCAATCAGGTGAAGAAAAACTGTAGAAGTGGCATTTCCAGCTCCTGATGGCAGCACAACAGCTCTGGCACGGACAGCTTTAGAAGCTGTTATCAGCTTCAAAGCAACTGCTAAAATAGGTTGAAAAGTTCAAAGCTGGAACCCCACTGTTGTCAGGAGGTCTGGCAGAGGCAGTGGTCACTGCAGTGTCATTACTGCAGTGATGGCAGCTTTAAAACAGTGGTGGTGACAGCTTTGGAAAACTATGGTAGCAGAATTCAGCAGCAAGGACTTCAAGTAGAGGAAAAAACTGAACAGCATGACAGCTGAAGCAGTGCTTTTACAGACTGAGGACACTTGTCAAGCAAAATGAATCAGGGACTCATTTTCTCAGATTCTTCAATCTGTATCTTTGTAGAGCAAATCTTTATTTAAAACAAAAATCTGAATCTTAATTAAAAGAGGTACTTAATAGTACCATGCCAAATTTGCAGCTATGAACAAAAAGATATATGGAAACCAGGGGAGCAAGAAAAACCAAAAGTGATTAAAGAGCTGAGTTAAAAGATGAGATCTCTTGGGAAATGGGGAAGAATGCCTATCCATTTCCATCAAGGATGAAGTGGAAGGAAACGCCTAAACTATGGTGAGAGAAATTAAAGTTAGGTTAAAAATTAATTGCTGACATAAGAGTACCAAAGGAGCTTCTGGAATCTCCTCTTGAGACTTTTAAATAAAATTAAGATAGATAATCACTTAAAATTCAGGGTTAAGTTCAGTCCTGACTGCAGGCAATATGTAAACAAGAAAATCTGAGGCCCTTTCCAACCCTTTAATTCTGCAGTTCTGTGATTTTAAAATGTGATAGAAATTGTAAATCTCTGAACATATCATAAAAAACAATCCTTCTCTGCTGAGTGCTCCTCAGCCCTGCTCTTTGAGAGCAGAGATTTTCTGAAGTGACTACATTTATACAAGGCCGTTATTTCATAATGTACATAATACAATCTGGTAACTAATCAATATGAAACCACTCAAATCGAAGAATATGGTTTGTTGCTGAAATATTTTGAAATACTTTAAAAAATCAGTGTATTTAAACGTACACATTGACTTTTTTAAAAAAAGATAAATATACTGAAATAAATCTAGCTTATCCCTGAAAAAAAATTATACTGCCACCTGTACATATGAGGTGCAAAGGATAAATCCATAAACTGCTAAGTTTGCACAAGTCAATTGCTATTTGTCAAAATTTGTAGGACAAGGGGATTTACTAAATATGAATTTTAATTATACCCCAGAATTAACTTGTGCCAGCAGTATCAGTGCAACCATTACTGGCAACAGATGTCATGCTACGCCGTTTTGGTATAAGGATGATAGTGGGAGAAAGGAGGGAAGATAAGGAGATTTTAAAAAATAACACCACCACACTGATGATTTCTAAAACAATGGGATTAACATTAAATCAAGAAAAATAGATTTTTTAAGCTCCACTGAACATACCAAAGGTCTAAGATTCCAAAAGATTAAACCACTTTTGTTCCCCCACTAGTTTATTTTTGGTAAAAGGCAGGGAAAAAAAATCAGTTTTTGACAAGGAAAATCTGCTTCTTTATGACAAAATGAAGATCTGATTATAAGTACATATATAAGTGTATATATTAAAAAAAAACACAAAAATAATGAAAAAGTGGGGATAACAGCTTAAAAACTTGCAATTTCATGGAAGGCTTACCTAAATAAAGAAGCAGTGCACACACACCTACTTATGAAAACTAAAAATGTATGAATAGCACAACAATACTGTGATATTGGAGATCATGATACATTACCTGTACACAACTATTTATGTAATTATTAAACCTTTGGGACACTCAGTTTTATGCCCAATAAGACACCATTAAGTCTTTAAAACCTCCCCTTCCTCCTATTAGAAGAAGGTATTTCTATACACTAATTTTTCCATCTAGTAGAGTAATAGGAAACAGAATCCACAAGGTGCTTTAAATGATGAGACCTCAAGTGCTGTTTTTTTCTCTCTTGAATTTTTGGATAGTAAACAGTTCATGGAGACCACACAAAAATACTACGACAGATGAGCCGTTATCATAAGTCTGTTGATAGGACTAAATATTTAGTCCACAGGAACTAGGATGTGAAGGTCTTATGACATGCTTGAGCAACGCACTGAAGGGGATCCCATCTGAGTTAATACTTTGTCCAACCATTGTAGGGGTCCATTCAGATGAAGTTCAATCCAGCAAGGGGTGCTTGTTACTGTCTGCCTTCTGGCGAAAAAAAAAGAGAGGGGAGAATGGAGGTTACAAAAAGTAAGAGAAAATAAAACAAAAAGAATGGCACTGCCAACTAAGTTCCATAAGATTGACATACCTCTAAACACAATGGAATTTCAATATCTAAAAATAAAATGTATAGGATAATTAATTTAGATTTATACAGAGAAAAACAGAGGCTGACACAGCATTGTCTGTGTCACACACAGCATCCTTCTAGCAAACACGTTAAGTCTTCTAATATTATTAAAGCCAAATGAAGAACTGATAGTAGTGAACCATAAAATCAAATCATAATCTGACATTACATATAAATCTTCTGCACTGCTAACACCTTAGGTGCCCCACCAAAATGAATAAAATGCTCCAAACTATCTCAATTATTAATGAGGTTAAATTAAGTACATATTTGAATACTATTCATTATCATAAAGAAAACATCCATCTCCCTAAATGCTATGTCCATATATGACCTGAGGTCAGAGAAGCATTTAGGCTCAGGAGAGTACTGGCCTTGGAGTCATGGAGATTTGAATTCAAATCTAGCCTCAAGACACTTACTAGCTAAATGATCCTGAGCAAGTCACAACCTCCATTTGCTTCAATCCACTGGTTATGGAAATGGCAAACTACTCCAGTTATCTGTACCAAGAAAATCCCACACAGTACTGGTATGTTATAGTCCACAAAGTCACAAAGAATAGGACACAACTGAATAACCAAACTCTTGAGGTTATCTCCTTTTTACTATAATCACTGACTGATAGCCACTTGATTATTTCATTAACATTTACATCAGTAAAAAACTCAAATAGCTCCTTTCACTGACAGTTTTAACTTAAAAAAATTCTTCATACCAAATTTAAAAAAAAAATCTATTTTTCTGTAATTTCTACTACTTATCCTAGCGCTGCCCTTCAGGGGCATAGCCTCTTAATTATTTGAAGACAGAAATCATATCCCATCCATACTTTTTCTTACAAGTCCCAGCAAATGCTTCTCATATGACATGATCCTGAGACACCCTCAAAATCCTGGTCACACTTTTCTCCTAAATAGTTTCATTTATCAATATTCTTCTTAAAATGTGGTACTGAGAACCAAACAAAATCTTCCAAATGTAAATTCAAATAGAAGACTGTTTCCACTTAACAAGACATTCTGCTTCCTTCTTTAAACAAGTAAAAACAACAACAACAAAAACTTCTCAAAAGCTATGCTAACAATAGTAGGTAGATATCATCCCTAACCTTGAAAAGCTTCAAACATAAACCCAACGCAATTCATTTCTGAACTAACTAGTCAGTCTGGAAAAAATCAGTACCAAGTTGGCTGCAGAGGATGATTTTATTTTATACTTTATTTGGGCTGATGAGAGGTGGTGGAGAAATGACATATACTCTTAGAAACTAGTAGTTAAGTTGTAGGGAATGCTAAATCTGTCTCAGATTGTCTGAACCAAAAATCAGACGTTAGTAAGATCAAAAAAACTTATAAGGTTCCTTCGATGATCTAATCCAATTCCCTTCTTTTTACCAAAGAAGAAATTAAGGCTTAGAAAATTGACTTGCATAAGGTCAAAGAAACAGAATATGAATTCCAAACAAGATACTCTTTCACTACTATACTCTGGAACTTGTGATACAAGTGATTTTTTAAAAAGTCAACATGGAACTTTCAAATTCTTGATCACATTTAGTTTTAGAAGTGAATGAGAAGAGGGAGATAGGCTTTTTCACAAGAGACAGGAAAATTATTGTTTTTAAAAGACCTGTGTCTATGAAAACAGTCCATCTCATTCTTTTCTATTCCTTTCAAAAGTCCTAAGTCTACTCAATTTCAGGTCCACAATTTTTAAGAATGGAACAACCCCCTTCAAATCTATATGTGGCTCCACTGCTATTTGTTTTAGATTTTGAATGCTTTAGATACTCTCAAAAATTTAAATTGAAAAGTATCTTTATTTGCTACCTTTTAGGATAACATACTAAAAATATTATATGACACACAAAGTTATTAACAGAATTGTGGATATCTTTGTTATTTTTATTCTAAATTTAGGATCAACCCACTTTAGATGCAACTGATTTCAAACTGGATTATCTTCTTTTCCTTCATGAGTTCAGTACCTAGCTCACACTTTCTCTCCTAAATGCTTTTCTTCATACTAGGGTACTACAACATACAAAACTGATGACACCCAATCTCCCAATTCCTTAATTTACTCATTTCCAATGATTTCATCCTCTAGCCTCACCAAGCTTTAGAGAGAAGATCACCTAGATCTTATCACCTACAAACAATTCACTTCTATCTTTATAAACGCAAACCCTCTATTTCATGATATATCACTTATTACTTTGCTTTATAGCTCCAATTATTTTCATAATCTGCAATTTCTTAAATGCTTAGTTTTTTTCCCCAGTTCATCACATTTCCACAGGCTCTTTTCCCTATCTTAAGCCCTTGAAGAAACAAAAGAATTCAACCCTACACTGTCCTGTTTTTTTCCTTGTTCCCTCATCCTATTGCTCTTATCCTATCAAAGCTCAGCTCTGGATTATTCCTACCAACCACCTTTACTCCTTCAAGTGCAGTTGAATGAAGTTGAAGAAAAACTTTAAAAACTGTGCTGTTTTGGATTCATGTATAAGTCACGCTACATAATCTCAATAGGACCCTAACTTTTATTAGGCAATCCTTTTTTATCCCCCTTAATGACCATTTCACTCATCACAGCAGCTCTTCTAAATCTTTTCATTTCTTCTCAAACCTATAGTTCCTCCACCCAACACCTATCCAACTGAAAACCTAGTCTCGTATGTCATTGAAAAACCGAGGCTCTTTATCAGATTTCCTCTTTTTCCTTCCACTTTACTTCATATCACCCAGATACTTTCTCTCACTATCTTTTGCCTTCACTTTATCTCATATGATGAAATGGTCCTTTCATTGCCAAAGTCAATCCCCACCTACTCAAAATCCTTGAATCCATTCTATGATGTTTTTTCGAACAGATTGAATACTACTGTTATCCCTATTCTCTCACTTACCTTCTGGCTACTTTTCTTTAAAATTACAGATATAATAGTTGTTTATACTACTGTATTTAAAAATTAAGATTCACTTTAATTAACTTGATGTAATTTTTTATAAGTTAAAAGTTTGAGGTTACATAGGTATAATTTTTTTTAAATATTGTTTTTAATTTATGGAATAAAATATAAAACAACACTAATCTTCTGACTACTTTCTTACTGCCTACAATACACATCTTTTTATCTCCCCCCCAAAAAATTCTCTCAATCTATTCTTCTCTTTTAGCTATTGATCCAGTATCTCTCCTTTCTTCCTACACTAAACTACCTGAGAAGTTCTTCTATAATAGGTGCCACCACTTTTTTTTCTTACACTCTCCTCTTATTCTCTATAATCTGTCTTTGATTTCATCATTCCATAGAAACTACTCTAAAAGTTAAGTCTCTTATATGACAAATTTAACAGTCTTTTCTTAATGCTCATCCTTCTTGACATCAACAACTTTTGACACTGTTGATGATACTCTCTCTTCTCTCTTGAATTTTATGACACTGCTTTTATTATGACCATTTCTTCTAATTCTACTAACTATGAGAGTTCTACCCTGGGCCTTCAGCTCTCCTCTTTATGCACTATGTTGCTTGGTAACTTAGTTCCCCATGGATTCAATTTTCATCTTCATGCTAATATAGCAAATCTACTACTGAAAAGTATTTGTAACAAACTATTTTAAAAACAAACTATCAGAAAGACTTTCTTCAAAAATATCAAACCAAAATAATAATATATAAAAAAAGTCTCACTACTGATTTCTTTTAGAAATCTATTGTATATGGGTATAGTCTTACAGCAAGTAGGAGGAGAATAGGATATGGAAAATGGGGAGGGTGTTAAAAGAGGAGGACATATTGGAGGAGGGAATGGTCAGGTCAGTAGCAAAATACCTTTGAGGAAAGATGGTGAAAAGTGAGAGAAAATAGAATGGAGAGGGAAAGGAAATACAGTTAGCAACAGTAACTGTAAAAAGAATTTTGAAGCAAATTTCTCTGATAAGGCCTTATTTCTCAAACAAAGAAGGAGCTAAAAAAATTTTTAAAAATAAGAACTACATCCCAATTGATCAAATGATCAAAAGAGGTATTCTATATCCAAAGGGCAATAAATTCATGCACATCCTTTGACATAACAATACCACTACTAGATATGAATACAAGAGATTAAAAGAAAAAAAAAAAGAAAAAAAGGAAAGGAACTATATGTACGAAGTAGCAACTCTCTTTTTAGGGCAAAAATCTGTAAACCAATGGGATACTCACCAATTAGGGAATGGCTAAATAAATTGTGGTATGTGATTGTTATGGAACATTATTTTTCTATGGGAAATGATGAGCAAGATGCTCTCAAAAAAAAAAAAAATCTGGAATGTCCTCCATGAATTTAAGCAAAGTGAAATGTATTATATATAAAGTAACAGTAATATTTCAGGATGACCAGTTGTAAATGAAAGACTTAAGATGAAAAATCCTGTCCATATCCAGAGAAAGAACTGATTGTATCAATAAAGATAGAAGCATTCTTTTTTTTTTTTTTTTTTTTTTAAATTAGGGTGGGAGATGTATGTTTTCTTTCACAACAAGACTTTTATAAAAAGGTTTTGCACAATTTCACATATGGTTTCTCAATGGAGGCTGGGGGTGAGAATAAGGGAGAGAATCTCAAACGCAAAAGTTTTAAAAACAAATGTAAAAACATTATTTTAAATATAACCAGGAAAAACCTTGGATAATTCCCCCCCAGGCTGGGGTTAAGTGACTTGCCCAGGGTCACACAGCTAGGAAGTGTTAAGTGTCCTCCTGAATTCAAGGCTGGTGCTCTATCCACTGCGCCACCTAGCTGCCCCGGATAATTTTTTAAAAAAAGAACTCTATTACTGAATGCCAGGAAGTCTTTCAAAGATGGATTACAAGCTGCCTCTTTTGAGTTTAAACAGATACAAAAGAAATGAGGAAGTAGAAATTATTTAAACACTGAGACTAATAAAGAAAATGATTATTTCATACCTGTATTCTGCTCCCCAACCTTTAACAAAACTCATTCTTATGGTACACATTCTAGTTAGCTGGTACACGGCTTCAAAACCCTGATTCACAGATTGAGCCAAAAGAGCAGCAAACTCCTGGTTATTGAAGATCTTTAGATTACAGCCTATCATGAAACAAATTAAAATAAGCTCTGTAAAAAGATGATCAATTACCCATAGTCAACATTTCTTAGAAGAATTCAAAGATGACCAAAGATTTCAGAATAATCATGGGGTACAAATAATCTAAGTTTGTAGTTAGGAATAAGAGCAAAAGAAATTAACTAGCTTTATAGTATTGGAGGATATATAACCTTACCTGGTGGAATTTTACACACTGTTGCGGGATGCCAGCCATATCTCTGATTACAATTTGGACTCTGGACAAAGATTGCACTATCACTTAGGCACTCAGCAAAAACTTCTCCACCAATATAATACAAGCGTACTCCTCTTCCTAAAACAAAATTTAAGATTAGTTGTACTTTTTCATATACTATTGTGAAGTTTATAGTATGAAGTTATTTTCTTGCCATATCTGACACTGAGAGGGATACACAACTTTTTGTTTCTTTTAATTACAGAAAGGCAGTTAATCAGCCATCCATTTTATTTGCTAACACTAAAAAATAAGAAAGGTACATAATTTAGAGAATTGATATAAGAGGTAGTATGTGGGAAAAATTACATTTCCTGACTCCTGAACTCACATTTCTATAATGTTTTGAGGTACATTTCAAACAGTACTTATTAAGTATCTACCATATGCAACATGCTTAAATAATGAGAAGAAGCATAGGGTGGTACATAAGAGTCAGTCAAACTTGGGTTCAAGGCCTATTTCTGACATATTCCCTCAATGTCTCAGGCAACTCTCAAAGACTCAATCTTAAATTACAGTGCTGATTTGCACTGATTTAAGGGGGGGTTATTACTGGTGAAATAAAAAGCATAATTATCTCCCTCACCCCCAAATATTTAACACATTGTTAAAGACAAAAATAAAAACATCTTACCCCCAAGGAACTTATATTCTACTAGGGAAAAAGAAAGAAAAAAGACATAGAAATAAGTAAATTCAAGAAAATTTGAAGATGGAGAGACAAGGATGACTATCAAGGCTGTTGAGAGCAGGCAGGACCTAAGCTGTATCTTAAAGGACAATGAAGATTTAAAAAGGAAGATTTAAGAACCAGACCCAGTTCCCTAACTTCCAGAACTCTTCGATATATAGAAAGCTATCAACTGTAATTCTTCCAATAAGATGGAAATCCACTAGGGCTTATTATCTGTCCTATCCTTGTGCTCTCTAAATCTTAGAGATATTGCCATTTGTTCTGTTGCAACAACATGATAATCCATTGACCTGCTTATTTTTCAGACCTCAATATCTTAAACTCTCAAAACCAGGGCCATCAGTGCAGTCCTTATATCCAAAGGACCATCCAAAGGAGCCCTTTCCATCCATCCTGCAGCTGAGCTGTCTCCTCAAATGGGGACTCCTTGAGTAGGAAATGTCTTGCTTTCTATTTGTATGCCCATGTTATTTGTCATATAATAAACATTTAATGCCTTTTCATTCATTCACCTACCCAGAGTGGACAGCTTATAAAAAGAGTCACATAGGAAATGGAACAACAGATTCAAATTAGTAAACAAATGTGGCTGGAATGTGGACTAAGTATTAAAGCAGTAATAATATGAACTAAGGCTAAAGTACATGACGCTCAGATGGTAGAGACCCTTAAATAACACGCTGATGACCTTATATTTTATCCTACAAGAGATAAAGACTGAAAAGAAGCAACATAATCAAAAAATCTCAGCTGGATGGACCTCTAAAATTATCAGGTACAATTTTTAGGTGAATAAGAAGTTTCTCCACAACATAATTAACAAATAATCATTTCACCTTTGTTTTTAAGACTTCCAGTGAGGAACTCATTTCTTTCAAAATCAGTACATTCCATTACTAGATAACTCATGCATGCTATCTTACTTCAATCAGGGCATAACTTGAGGGTAAAGACAGTTTTTGCATTTGTGTCCACAGTGCTTAACACAGCATCTGGCACAGAGTACTGGTTTAATAAATGCTTGCTATATCAAGACTAAATTTAGTTCTATGCAGCTTCCGAAGACTAGCTTCAGCCTCTTATGGTCATCTCCAATCTATCCTATCTCAGGTCTACCCTAATTTATATTTGACCAGATGATTCTAGAAGATAAAGTGAGAATGGTTGCACAGTTGTCCCTCACTTCAATCCAATTCACTGCATGTCATAGCATCACCTCCTTATGTCATGGTCCTCTTTGAGAACAACAACAATGATGAGTCACCATCATGGTGGCAACCACACAGCAAGATAGCACCATGTCCGGAAACACTCTACTGTCCTACCATCATCAATGGAGCTATTCCCATTTCCTGACTTTTTCATTATGATAACGACATTTTCATACCTTCTCCTGATGCTGATAATCCCAGCATGCCTGAGAATAAACCATACCATCTTCCAACCTGCTGCTATCTAGTCTTATAACCATTACTTATTGACTTCAGTTCTGGTCCTCCAATTTCTCACTTTAACTCTTTCTACTCCCTCCAACTGTGCTTTGGGGAACTCCTGTTCTATAACAAACATCATTTTCTTCACTTTGAATCTCTTTCATGCTCATCCAATCTTGGGGTATTCATATTCCCTTCTATGCTTTAATTCATGGCATCCCTGGCCACAGCTCAGAAGACTGCTCGTTCCCCACTACTACTTCCAGAGTGTTCCTCTACAGCTATTACTCAGCAAGCTCTAGGTTCACTATATTCAAAATTATCACTGAATCCATACTTGTTAATTATTATCTTCCTTCCTTTCTCAAGAAGTTTAGTACCTCAGGTCAGGACTATTGTTTCTCCCTACCCCAATATATGTTTTATTACAATGCCAAATTGATTTCTTTTGATAAGATATTACATGATATTCCTACTCAATAAACTCCAGTGGCTGGTTCCCTATTACCTATAGGGTCAAATATAACATCCTCTGCTTGGCATTTTAAAACCTTTACAACTTTAAAACCTTCCAACCTTTCTAATCTCCTTATATGTTACTCTCTTTGATCCAGCTACACATGACACTTTACCTCCTATGTACCCCATCACTGGCTGTCCCTGCATCCCTACATTTTTTTTCCTTCCTTCCTTCTCTCTCTTAGAATTATTTGAAAGATTCAGCTCAAATTATGCCTTCTAAAAAACGACCTATTCCTGGTTATTTCCCCACTTCATTTTTCTCTTTAAGCTCTCCTTACAACTTTTAAGACTCTACTATCATATCTTAATTTTCTTCTCATTTTCTATCTTCCATTTGCACCTAGAAAGCCCTCAACTTTGGGACTATTCCTCCACTTCTTTGGATTTCTTCTCTCATTGGTGAGTTCCACCTCAATTTTAAGGAAGGGGTATAATTTGTCATTTTTCATTGCCTTCCGGCAATTTGCTTCTATCAACAACTTCAAACTATATCCCCCACTTCCCCATTCCCATCTACCAATCATTTTAGTTCCTTTTTGTGTGTTGTCTTCTATTAGAAAGTAAGCTCCTCATTTTTTTTTTTTTTTTTTGTTTTTCTTCCCAGATTATTTTTACCTTCCAAATACAATTCTTCCTTTGCAACAACAACAACAAAATTCGGTTCTGCACATATATATTGTACCTAGGATATACTATAGGATATTTAATATGTATGGGAATGCCTGCCATCTAGGGGAGGGGGTGGAGGGAAGGAGGGGAAAAATTCGGAACAGAAGGGAGTACAAGGGATAATGTTGTTAAAAAAAAAAAAATATATATATATATATATATATATATATATATATATATATATATATATATATATATATATAAAACCTATGCATATGTACTGTCAAAAAAAGTTATAATTATAAAATTAATTTTAAAAAAAGAAAGTAAGCTCCTTGAGGGCAGAAATGCTTTCCTTTTGCTTTTATTTATATCCTCAATACTTAATACAGTCACTAAAACATAATAAGCAGTATTTAATTAATGTTTGTGCTGCATTAAGCAATCTTCCTTCCTATAGCTTTCTCCGCCTGTTCTAAGGCCAACTGCTAGAAAAAGATGCCTAAATTAATATTCTCTACTACCTCTTATTCTTTTCTCAACTCTGCAATCTGGCTGGTGGATTCATTACTGAATCGAAATTGCTTTCTGTACCAATGATTTCTTAAACGATGAGCTATTATCAGTGTAACCTTCAGTTAAGTCACAATCTCTGGTTGTCTGTTTGCTAAATTATTCCCCATTCCTTAAATGGGAAATAATAATAGCACCCACTCCCCAGGCTTGTTGTCACAATAAAATGAGATAGTATTTATAAAGCACTCAGCACAAAGTCTGACAAATAGTAGGCACTTAATAATTACTTGTTCTCCTCCTTCCCCTTTTAAAATTTGAATTTTTCTTAAGCCCCATCCTTCTCAACATCTCTATAACCTTTAACAATGCTGACCAAACTCTCCTGAATATTCTCTCCTCTAGATTTTTGTGACACCGTCTTTCTGAAAAATAGGTTAAAAATCATCTTACTGGTTATTTTTAATATTTATTTTAAAATATTTTCAGTTCTAACTTCTCTTCTGCCCACACCTCTTCACCAAAATTTAAAGAGAGTAACTTTTTAATTGGGTTTCTTGAATCCAGTCCCACATCCTCCCCTCCTTCGATCCATTCTTCAAATATCTTGACTTTATGTCACTCTCCAGTAGCAGAAATTTCAGTGGCTCTCAGGAACATCTAGGGTAAAATACAGACTTTTCTGTTTGTCAATTAAAACCCTTTAATCTAAACACCAGTCCTTCTAGATCTATTCCACACCAATCTTTCTTATATACTCTTCATTCCAGTCTAATTGACCTGCTTACTGTTTTCTACATATGCCATCTCAGCTCCCCTATTCATGCCTTTGCAGAGGCTGACGGGCTGTCCTTGAATCCTTGAAGTATGTAATGTTTTCCCTTTTTACCTCCTCTGGCTGGAATGCTTAGCTCAAGTGATATTTGTCACAAAAGGCCTTTTCTGATCTCCTCATTTCTCCATAATTTATTTCCATTTGCATAGGGTGTGTGTGTGTGTATGTGTGTGTGGTTTGATTTCAGTAAACTCCTTGAGTTCAGGAATCATTCCTTTTTTTTTGTCTCTGAATGTACCTGGCACAGGAGAGAATCATAATGTTTATAGAATTGAACTAAGTTAAAGCCCTTGTAAAGAAAAAGTGTGAACAAGGGATTATCAACCAATATTTGAGGTTGATTTAAAATTTAAGCCAAGTCCTCTACAAAGGAGGGACACAAGTTAGCTAGAAATGGAAATGGTAACAGATATCTAGTTGTGCCTAGTATCCAAAAAAAAAAAAAAAAGAAAAAAAGAAAGAAAGAAAATTAATTGACTGTTTTTTTACATTCTTTCTGTAATAGCATACTGCCACACATTTCCATTACCAATGCACAAGACTAGCTGTCTTGTCACAGAATTTTCTGCTACTGTAACCAGAGTAGCACATGTTATCACTGATAACAACATGGTGACTGACCCAAAACACAAATACCCAGTTAAGTCAAAATTCTAGAGGGGGGGAAAAAAAAAAAAAGAAAGAAAAAAAAGAAATACCTATATGCCGTCTTGTCATTTCCACTGTAGCATTTCGGTTAACATTGGAAAGTAAACCTAAGCAAAATCTCTCTGAATTTGATGGATCTGTAAATCCATCTACAGTCAGTGAAGGCTGTGATGCATGAAAGGTTTCTCCAACCCTCTGATTTAGCTCATAATATGCTATTGAACACCAAAATGCAGGCTCTGAATAAGTAACTGGCTGCAAATCTACAAAAAGAGAAAGAGAAAACTAATGAATTTTTAAGATAACAATGTGATACAATACACAACAAGCATAATTATCTTTACCAATGCAAACACACCAATACTAGTACTATGTGATGAACATCTACCTACAAAATGGTTTTATTTCCTATAAATCAAACCAGAATTTCATTTCATCCAATCATCCAATATTAAAACCCCATCTCTTCATTTTGGATCATTTTTCTACTGATAGTTTTAGCCAAAAACCACTTAAAATTTTTCACTTTTAAAACTGCTAAAATTTTAATATTTTCCACTCTAGGAATGTATCACTAACAAGTGCCAAAAAAAACCCCAAGGGAAATAACAGAAAAAAAACACTGGTTTTGAGACAAGATTTTGGTCACACCTTTGTCATTTAACTAGCTATATAAGCTTTGGGCAAGTTCACTTACTTGTGCACTTGTCCTCATATATAAGGTAAGACAACCACTAAAATCTATTCCAGCACTAAGATTCTGTGATTTCTGTAACTGGTGATCAAATAGTTAATTAACTAGACATGTATCCCAATTTCATATTTCTGAATTTTCACTTTAACTATTTGTACCTATATTATAGGTAAAAAAAGTAAAATTAGTGGAGATAACTTTGGGTGGAAAGGGTCGGAGAAGGCAAAGAGCAGAAAATCTCATAAAATCAGCTTAAAACTAGAATAAAAATTTTATATCAGTGACAGTTTAAAATAAATTTTTAAAACTTCTCAGCTCTCACATTCTTTCCTAATTTAACATTTAATTAACACTTACTAAGCTACTTAGTTAATCAAAACAGAAAAAGGTACACAAAATCTAGGGACAAAGACACAGGCAGGACTTGTAATTTCACTACTACAGAACTGCAACAAGAGGAAATTCCCTCTAGCAATGCAATTCAGCAACTCAAACATTTTAAGTATGCCAGTTTAAATGGAATCTGAAATCAAAAATTTTTGAAATGCTTCAAGAGGTATCTAGACTCACAAGAACAATTAATTCCTAGCTATGTATAAGTTTCAATTTCATATTATGAAGCTGACAAGAAACAGTAACTATATAAAAAAGACTCATAAAATCAGACTTAGAATTGAGAAGGACCTTAAAGAGTAACCTAATCCAGAACCCTCACTTTACAAATGAGGAAACTGGAGTCTGAGAGGATAAATGACTTGCTGAGGCAGCTAGGTAGCATAGTGAATAGAATAATGGTTCTGGAGTCAGAGACCTGAGTTCAAATTTGCCCTCAAGATAACCAACAAGATAACCCTGGACACTTCACCTGTCTGGTTTGGTTTCATCATCTGTAAAATAGGTATCATAGCACCAATCTTATAGAATCAAATAAGGAAACATTTATAAAGTGTTTTGTATAGTATTCTTTCCATTGTATCATGCTGTCTTACATGGAACCGTTATTAAAGCAGCATTTTTCTTCAAAAAGATTTTACTTGTATCCCTAAAAAGGCCTTTATATTTAAAACATGTATATAAAAACTAATTTTAGATAAAGCAAATTTTAAGTTCATGGACTATCTTAAAACCTAGCTGTACTTGACCTTTAAATTTTCCAAGAATAAGAAAATAGTGCCATTTTTTTTCCCATCCAATAAGAATTTAGAATTGTAGTAATACTTCAGATGTCTATATATCACAGAAATAATGAGCATTTCCCTCAAATCAACTTGAGCACTAGCACACATATGAAATAATCACACCTTAAAAGAGAGAGAAACTTTGGGTTACATAAATATATGACAACTGGAAATCTTTAAAAAACAAAACAAAACAAAAAAACTGATAAAGATTAGCAACTTACCCAAGCTATGATTAACTGGGGAAAGAGTACTAGGAGAAAGTTCTGCTGGAGATCCTAGAATAATAAGAGAACATTAGATAGTCCAGATTTACCCCTGTTGCCACTACTAATACCAAGAAAATGATTAAATGAGTTATAATCAATGTCAACAATTTGGAAAATCCATATAAAATTTCCCATGGGCTTAAATGCCACTTATTTTAAATAATGCAATTAGTTTTAAAGCTAATAATTATTATTCATCACTTCTTATACATTTATATGTTATACATTTTCTTTAAAGGAATGACAATCTCAAAGTTTTAACACACAAGACAAGATCAAAAAGACAGATGAGAACATATTCTGCATATTCAATTTTATATGAAGTACTTCTTCTTGTAGACAGATGTTTTTAGTGACAAGAACAAAAGAAAATCTCAAAAAGGAAAATTTAGACTGATCTTATATAATGGCTAGTTGATAATATAGGTAATTTTGAATTCCAGGCATAGAAAATTTATAAATAAGTCACCTACTGGGCCTATTATTGGAAACTTATAAGACTATAAATACCTTAGGAATGACTGTGTAAATAAAATTAACAAAATTTTTAGAGAAAACTATTGTATATCAGGTAAATATATAGTTTACTTTTCTTCAGTATTTCAAAACAATCTTGTCCTAATCAATGTGTCTTTTCTATCAAGCTAAATCAAAGTCCAAGCAAGCCACTTTATTTAGTGAATTTTGATCATGTTCTACCATATAATTCCCATAAAACATGTAACCTCAAATGTTGGAAGATCTTCAAGGAATATTCCCATTTATGCATACTAGTATAATAATCAAGCTGTATATCTGTTATTCATCTCTTATTATATGATCAATATACTTTTTTTTACAAATAACATCTTAATAGATTTCTCCTATCATACTTCTCACACAGAGGTCATCCATCAATGGAATACTTGCAATAAAGAAAGTTATTTATCCAATGTGTCAGACACAATATTACACACTAGGCCACAAAGATAAAAATGACAGTAGGAATATAGGAGGAAATAAGTAGACATCTAAGAATATATTAAAAATATATCAAATATGTACAAGAAAATATTTTGAGAGAAACTAGTAGCTAAGGGATGAGAAAATGCTTCATGTAGGAAGTAGCACTTAAACAGAACTTTGAAGGTAGGCAGGATCCTAAAAAGTGGATGTGGGAAGACAGGAGATTCTAAGAATGGGTTTAAAAAAAAAAAGAATTCTGGTTAAGAATGTTTGAAATGCATGTGAGACAATCAGTTTGAAATTCCAAAAAGCATATCTGATAAAGAACATTAGATTCAGGAGAGCACTTATAATTTAGATCTAGATCATCTGGGTAAAGAACATTTTAAACCAACATGACTACTGAGGTCACCAAAAGGGAAACATAGAGGAGCCCAGTATTGAGCCTTGGGGTACACCCACAGTTACAGGGCAGGCCTTAAATGATATTTCATTAAGGCTGAAAAAAAACAAATAGGTAGGAGAGCACAATATGAAAATTCAGAAAACAGAAAAATTGTCTAGGAAAGAGTTGGTCAAGTGTTAAATATTTAGAAAAGTTTAAAAAAGTTAACAGTAAAGAGACATTAGATTTGAAATTTAAGATAACATTGTAACTGGAAAAGGCAAATTTAATTAAATGATTAAAACCAGAGCCAAACTCCAAGTACCTAAGAAGTGGAAGAAAGAAAATAAAGGCAACTTGTTCTAAAGATTTGGATGTGAAAGGAGAGAGACAGAAGTGAGAGCTTGATAGTAGTATCAAAGTGGGGAGTGAAGGAGGGAGAGAAGAAGGAGAAAGGGAGGAAGAAAAGATCAGAGCTTGTCTACAGGCAGCAAAGGAATTGAAGATCAGTAACAGAAGGGATGAATGACAACAAAAGCTGTTGAAGGGTATAAGTTGAGAGTAAATCTTTGGTATGAGGCCAGAAGTTTGGGGGAAGGGTGTAGAGGGAGAGAGAAGAGGAAAGAGGAAAGGAAGAAAGGATTAAGGAGGGCAGTAGAGAGAGAGATCAATGGACTGAGATATAAAGAAGGGGAGGAAAAAAAAAATAGAGGAAAACTTATGTCTATACAGGAAGGGGGGATGGGAGTCTTGAAAAAATAAGCTGTACAGAGACAGAATCAGCCAAAGCAGAAAAAAAAGCACTGTATTCACAATGGAATCTAATTTAATGAGGAAAAAAAAGACCAGATATCATCTTTAATACTTATGTAATTGTTTACTTATCAATCTAAATTGCAGCTTTTTAAAACAATTCTGAAAAAGATAACTTCAGTTCTATTAGTATAGAAATAAAAATTTATGTAATGATGGCCCAGACTTTATCTTCCCCTCTCAGTTAACTATAAAATTTTATAATGGGTTTATCAGCATTAAGTAATTGTTAGTTTGTAAAAGCTTATTCTTTGCTAATAACTTTACTGAGTTTTGTTTTAAATCTGTGATTAAAGACAAATTTTACAGGTTAATGATAGAAGAATATCATTAGGACCACTGAAATCTGCCTTTAAACTCCATTTTGCCAGCAATGAGAACTTAGTCACAATTTCTTTTTCTTTTTCACCCACTCCTTGTCTCAGTAAATAGTGTACATTTACTGAAGAAAACAGAATAGTGAGATACAGCGACAATATAATGTATAAAGGGTCCTGTCATCTTGGAGATCAAAGTTCTGCTTTTTTTTTTTTTTAATTTATTTAGAATTTTTTTTTCCACAGTATATATGAATGAGTAATTTTTTAAAATAATATTATCCCTTGTATTCATTTTTCCAAATTATCTCCCCCTCCCTCCATTCCCTCCCCCCGATGACAGGCAATCCCATATATTTTTATATGTGTTACAATAAAACCTAGATACAATATATGTGTATTAATACCATTTTCTTGTTGCACATTAAGTATTAGATTCCGAAGGTATAAGTAACCTGGGTAGACAGACAGAGTAGTGCTAACAATTTACATTCACTTCCCAGTGTTCCTTCTCTGGGTGTAGTTATTTCTGTCCATCACTGATCAACTGGAAGTGAGTTGGATCTTCTTTATGTTGAAGATATCCACTTCCATTAGAATATATCTTCATACAGCATTGAAGTGTACAGCGATCTTCTTGTTCTATTCATTTCACTCAGCATCAGTTGATGTAAGTCTCTCCAAGCCTCTCTGTATTCCTCCTGCTGGTCATTTCTTACAGAGCAGTAGTATTCCATAACCTTTATATACCATAATTTACCCAACCATTCTCCAATTGATGGACATCCATTCAACTTCCAGTTTCTAGCTACAACAAAAAGAGCTGCCACAAACATTTTGGCACATACAGGTCCCTTTTCGCTCTTTAGTATTTCTTTGGGATATAAGCCCAATAGCAGCTATGCTGGGTCAAAGGGTATGTACAGTTTGATAACTTTTTGGGCATAGTTCCAAATTGCTCTCCAGAATGGCTGGATTCTTTCACAACTCCACCAACAATGTATCAGTGTCCCAGTTTTCCCACATCCCCTCCAACATTCATCATTATTTGTTCCTGTCATCTTAGCCAATCTGACAGGTGTATAGTGGTAGGAGATCAAAGTTCTACTAGAATTTATTAAAAGTTTTATTTTTATTTACTTTATCTCTAATAGATGTCAAAATTTTTTAAAATCTCATTTTAGTGCAAAGGTGAAACAATTTCCAAAAATGATAATTCTAAGTTAAATAGGTAATGTTTATTTTGTATTCATTTAATCTTACCCAAAGAGGCTATAAAAAGCAGAACCAGTCAAATGCAATGCTCTTTCTATACCATGTTGCCTCTCTTTCCAGAGATCATTACAGAAAGCTTGTGGCCTGGTTTAAAGAAAGCCAATTGATGATTTACTTTGGTCTGTAGAGACCCTGTTATGTGTGTGTGTCTCTCTCTGACTCTATAATCACCTATCTATATACACACATATGAAATTGGCTTTATTGTATATATTAGAAAAACAAAAAGGATAAAACCTGTCCAAACTACAATATGCAAGCTGGAGAGGCAGCCTGCTATGTTAATCCACATATATCAGAAATCTAAAGAGGTAGAAGGAACCTTTTGAGTTATCTTATCTTAATCTTAGATTCTGCTGAAGATTCATGATCTTAACCAAAGCCCATCTATTTTTTAAATTTATTTTATTTAATATTTTTAATTTTTTAAAAATTTGAATTCCAGCAAAGTAAAATGAATCCTTAGAGATTCTTTAAGGCTAATAAATGAAGATTATATAAGATTGAATGATAGATACAATCAGTGATAACCTTCTTCAAGAATCCTAAGTAGTATTAAATATGACATCAAGGAGACCTGGGAAATCTCTAAAAAATGTCAGTTAGGGCAGCAGCCCTAAGTTTACATTAAAAAAAAAAAAAAAAAAAAAAAAAAGACTTGTTATTAGGTACTTTTTGTTTGTAGATGACATAGTGGTGAATATGCATTGAGCCCCAGAACACTAGAGGACCTCTCTAACTCAGTGAGATTTATAGTCATTCAAAAAAGACTAATTTCATCAATCCAGAGGGGAAAAACCCCCAAAATAAATGAACTATACTGTAGTTCAGATTATGATATATGATTTGATGAAAAAGTCTGCTGAATAAATCTCTTAATACATGTGTTTTGAGCCAGGCATTAGACACAGAAATAAAATGAGATTGGGTCACATTTGGAAAAATATAATGTATTTTCAAAAATGCTCCAGGTGCTTAGTAATATAAAATACCTCACTTTTTTTTTTTAAACATTAATATTATTCCAGTGGTAGAAGGCTGATAAAGATTTGTGCTCTTATAAGGCCAGAAAGATCTAAATTCAAGTCCCACCACTAACATTTAACTTATCTTCCCAGTCATACACCAGTTAACATTTTATTCTAGACAACCTGCTATAATTATAAGCAGCACAGGAGGTACCCATCTGCATTTATACTTAGTGTTTTCTTACCTAGGAGTTCCCTACAATGATTAACTCACAGGTTTATTCTTTATCCCTCTATTAAAAAAAAAAAATGCTATATATCATTGCAAACTTTTGGAAAGACAAGATCTCAGGGGAAAAAAAAAATTACCAAAATGGAAAAAAAAAATAGTGGAAAGATGTATAATGGATAAGGCTGAAAGCTATTACCAAAAATGAATGCAAGTTGAGAAATATTAGAAAAGACATAATCAAAGATCCAAATAACTAGAAAAGGAAAGTCATATATTGCATGAGGATAGGATAATCAATGCCCAAGTACTGCATCTGAATTCACAAATTAAAATTATCATCCGAAAAGTTATAACTTGTTTAAGAAGGATTTATAGAAAGAAATGAACAAAGACTCTACAAGGTAAAACACTAGATTTGTTATGATCTTCCTTGATATACATCAATGAAATTGTAGAGTCAACAAAGCATTCTCTTGTCTATAAGGCTGCAAATTATGGAATGTCAACATCTCAAAAGGAAGAAGTAACTCAAAAATTAGTGGAATGCTATACAGTATATATAAATACACTACAGTATGTTATCAACTATGACTTGTGAGAAGTGGCATAAAACATTTTCAAAGAAAATGAAATAAGTCAATTTTGTGTCAAAGATTGAGAAACAGTGTAAGTGCTCCAATGAATATTAAAAAGCCGTGAGTGTTATGTGGAGACTTTCTCAGAGAGTTATAAAAAAGATCAAAAATCAAAAAAGATTAAAAAGCTTTAAAAAGTTACAATCTACATGACCGAACTTAGAGCGTGCATGATAAACATCTAAGTTTATCATGAATTATTTTAACCTTTAATTTTCTAGCAAAGTTTGGCAAGTTTTGCTTTCAGTGAAAACTATCATTTATTTAGGCTTTTGAAATATAAAATGAGTGCCAATAAGAAAAGGATGTTTATTACTTAGGAATATCTAAGGCTTTATCCATCAGTAATCACAGTAATCAAATTTTCAATTCTACTAAAAAGCACACATTAAAGAAGTATCATTGTATAGTACACATACACACATAACACTCACTCACTCAAAAACTTTGTAAAAAGCCAACTTTATGCTTTCTTTAAGACTGGTATACCTATTTTGGTCAGGCTGGTAGTACAAGAGCTAGTCACAGTCATAGTCCCACTCTGACTAGCATGAGAATTTTAGCCTGCTCTGTTACAGACTTGTACTGGGTTCATCCCTCTTTAGATAAACTAGTGGTTCTTGCTCCTAGGAGCTTGCCATATTCCCTATAAATGCCAACTTTAGTGCAAATATCCAATTGGCTTAGCCCAGTATAAATCAGAATTCCTGAAATCAAGAGATCTGCACAGCTTTCAGCCTCTTCATTAAAGAGATTATTCAGCAAAAGCTAACTTTATACCAGTTTTAGACTGTTTAAAGATATAGAAAAGATTAATTTTTTATATTTATAAATATTAACATTTTAAAATAAATATGTGAATGCACAATCTAAATCATCATAAAAAGCTGAAATTCCATATAAAGTTTATTTTAAGAAGTGACCTGCTAATATTATTAATTTCTCCAGAGTATTATTCCTATAAATTTTGGAAAAGTTTTGAAAGAAAAATTACTTTTAAATACCTGTGTCCATACTTTGGTTTAACTGTTGATCACTTGTTTCTCCATCTTCACTGATATATCCAGGGGGTGGTGTTTCTAAAAAAAAAAATTTTTTTTAACAAATCAGACAGATCATTTTCCCTATTAATTAATCCCTCAAACAGCAATTGAGACATGTATTCATATAAAAGGACAAAAATAGGTTCCTATCCAAATCATGTCAATGAAATATTCAATTTGTTTTTACTTACATATCTGAATAACTATTATGGGTATATTTTTCTGGATCAATAGCCAAAAGATAACTTCAAAGAAGTCCTAGAATTGACTATTTCAAGACATTGGCTTCTCCCAATGCTTTTCTTACTAACGGAAACTTGAGAGCTAACTTACTTTCTTACAAGGTGACTAAAAGAAAAATACAGGGAATCCAAACACAGAATTGATTTTTTAAAAATATCTGCTTTATTAAAAAGGGAATTAATCCTGTATATATTGAGTTTTTTTCACAAATGAACACAGGCATCATTAAAGAGATATGTTTTGAGTTCATTTTGAAAAGGCCATCTCTCTGATGGTCTTTCAAACTAATGGAAAACAGAGAAAAGCAGGTTTAGGGTTCAGATGAAGAATACTTCCTAACAATTCAAGTTATCCAAAACAGAAATGGACTGCTGGGTTTATTCCCTCTAACCAGAGACGTTTAAACAGTAGCTGGAATACCACCATTCCAGACACCAAACTTGCCTAACAGCAAGTAGGTAGAGCAGACTCCACCTTCCATTTTCACTTTCCTATTCCCTCAATTCTACTTTTTACAAATCTTTATTTCCTTCAACACTTAGTTCAACACCATCTTCTTCATTAAATCAGTTATGATTTCCCCAGCTCCTAGTGCTCTCAATCCCCAAATCAAAGATTGTACTTAATTTTGTATAGATTTATAAAAACACTTAAAATTATGTGCAAGGTGTCTGCCCTGATAGCTTCTTCACAGCAAAGGCATTAATTTTGTCTCAATTTTCATTGCCCAGCAATGACTTTAAAGGGAATTCTTTTTTCATATATTTGATTAAACTAAATGATCAATGAGATTTTGTGCGAAGTTCTTTAATGGTTTCTGAATATTTAGAACAGAATTAAATACACACAGAATACGTAAGACAAGCAAAATGACAGATTAGGTGAACTTTAATATCATTTTCTTTGTGATCAGGAGCCAAAATATTTTCCATGGGGGGGAAAAGAAACTAGTCAATACAGTACTAGCAATTTCAATTTTATGTGATAATCAACTTTAGGTAAACTCAAGTTTTTCAAGGGCACGAGAAAGCAGAGACATGAAAAAGCAATTTCCTAAAGACAACTAAATCCCAAATAACAAAGAAGGAAAAATTATTACTACTAAACAATAAAATGTTTGCTTTGAAATTTCTAATACTTAAATCTTGTACTTCTCTTTGGTAATAAACTTAAACCCTTTGATAAAACTGATATTAGTATCTAAATAAAAGTTCATCTTAAGACGATATGCAAACCAGAGAAGAGGACTGTGGGGATTGAGTATGAATCACAACACAGTATTTTCACGTTTTTTGATTGTTTGCTTCCTATCATTTTTTTTTCTTGTGCAGCATGATAATTGTGGAAGTAAGTATAGAAGAATTGCACATATTTAACATTAAAAAAAGATGATATACAAGTGTTTTGATACTCTAATTAGAAAAAGGTAAAAACCCTTCCATCAAAGTAGGAAATTCTAAAAACAAAGTTAAACTAGCAATATGTGTAAAATACTTTGCTTGACAAAAAGTTCATTTAAATAGTTAAGCTTTTAAAAATACCACATGTAAAGTTTTTATTATAAAATAAAATTCTTGATTGCTATAAGCTTTTCTATTTTCAATATTCCTTAAGTTTTTCTTCATCCTCATTGAAATCTCCAATACCTCCATGTCTCTCCTTGATCTCTCCCACATCATCATTTCTACTCTCAACTCACTCTCACTTCACATTCTGATTCCATGGATCACCAGTTCATCTATGCACACTCTTCTCTATATTTGAATCCAACATAGTACAATGGAAAAAGCACTGGATCGGGATCAGAAGACTATAGTACAAACAAATCCTGCTATTAACACTAACAACTGTGTGACTTTGACTAGATGACTCTAAGATTCTTTCCAGTTCTAAATCAATGATCTTCTTTCCCCCCATCATACAGCAGTTATACTTTGCCTATCTAAACCACCTACCACCACTAATCCCACTCATTAATACATTCCAGAAGTCTCCCCAACTATATGTGTTATGTGGGATCTACTATAAATTCTTTAATCTCACAAGGATCTTTTACTGCTTGCTACATGAATACTCCTTTCTCTATTGACACTATTATACTTTTTATAATAAGTTAATTCAAATGTTTGGGTTTTTTCACCCCCTTCTTCAAGCTTCTT
Organism: Sminthopsis crassicaudata; assembly: GCF_048593235.1. Lineage (NCBI taxonomy): Eukaryota > Metazoa > Chordata > Mammalia > Dasyuromorphia > Dasyuridae > Sminthopsis > Sminthopsis crassicaudata. The sequence continues at coordinate 369,411,693 of NC_133617.1, forward strand.
ATACAACTTTTCCTGGGAAAGAGCCCATATCTGAAAAGTTTGGGTAGTATTTGTGTTCTTTTATCCCTGTCTCATCTGGGAGTTTGCTCCATTGATCTTCCCATCTCTCCTCACAATCTTTTCACTATTCATCAGATATTTCTTTGGCATCTATAAGCATTTTCAGTCTCCCCATCATTAAGAAAAATAATGTGACCTCTCTTTCTTAACTAATTTCCTGGTCATCTAACTTACATTTCACCTCCTCACTTTCTAATAATTTCTAAATCCCATACAAACTGTTTTTTCCTTCCCCACTCTATTTGGAACCATCTAAGGTTCTGAGTAGTCTCTTATCTGGTACCTTTTAATTTTTATTCTATCTAACCTATCTGTATCTTTGACATTATTAACTCCCTATTGCAAAGATTTTTTTCTGCTGTTGGCTTATATGACACTGATGTTTTGTTTTTTCTCTTCCCTAGCAGACTTCTCCTCTAGATTATCATTCATTTCCCACCCACAAAGTGTGAATATCTTCTAATATTTTGTCATGAGTTTATTTTTCTTTCTACACTCTCTGTTATCTTTCATCAACTCTTATTGATTCAAATTATTTTTAAGTAGATTTCTCAAATATATATACACCAAACCTTATTTTTCTTCTGAATTCTACTTCTATGTGGCCAACTACTGACTGGCTACCTCCACAATTGAGATACCAGATAAGTTTAAATCTGACATGATTTAAACAGAACTAAGCTCTTTTAAACCGTTTTCTCCCACCAAACTTATGCTGACATCATTACCCTTCTGCCCATGTAAATTCTTAAGATTAGAGTCATTCTTAAATTGCCCTTCCCTTAGGTTTCCCAGGTATGCCAAATAATTATTCTCAAGACATTCATCTGGCCACATCACTTCCCTAAAATAAAATTCAGAGGCCCATTATTGTCTCTGGAACAAAATATAAACAAAATGTCCCAAGATCTAAAGTTTTCAATAATCTGATTCCTCATATTTTGTCAAAGTTATTTCATTCATTTTGCATTCTATTTTCTGATCAAACTAGTCTACTCTTTTCCAAACTGGAAATGCCATCTTCATATCTTCATTCCTCTAAAATTTGTCTCTTTGAAGCTCAGGGTTTAGTTCAAGTGGTACTTTGCACAAATCTTCCCTAAATGTTCCTTCTTTTCCTTGGTTGTCAGAAATCTCTCCCTCTTGACAATGCTGCATGTTAACTTATTTATCTGTGTATACATTACAGCATTTTGCAGAATGTAAGCTCCTTGAGTGAAAAGATGAATAAATTTTGTTTTCATATGCTACCTAACACACAAGTATTTAGTAAACACAAAGATCACAGTTAATGGGATGAAAACAAAAATCACAGAGAAGTTGTGCTAAACCTTAAATGAGATATATTAAACAATATTTTGTAAATTTTAAGGTAATTATACAAATAACATATTATAGAAAATGCTTCAGATCTAAATTCTCTACTAATAAAAAACAATGCAAACTATACTGGTGGCCAAGTCTAAATCCATGAAACAGAAGGGGTTACTCTGATTGATAGCTTATACTACTTATACTACTATACTACTTATACTCCTTTTGTATCCCCAGATTTAGCATAAGGCCTGTCACAAAGCAAGCACTTAACAAATGTTTAATGATTGATTAGGCATACCTCACCTTCAAAAATTTGATTGTATAAAAGTTAAGAGTCCCATACTTAATAAAATTGGGCAAGTGGGAGCTAATGACTCAATAAGGTCTCAACAAACACTAAAATAAAATTTAAAAATTTAAAATAGAGGAAAAGTTTTCACTGGAAAAATAATTGACTTGAACAGATCAAGGAGAGAGAATTTAAAAATTATTGAAATAACCCAAAGCCATGATAAAAAAAAAGAGCCTAAACATCATATTGCAAGAAATTATCGAGAAAAACCTGTCCTGATATCCTAGATTCAGATGGTAAAACAGAAATTGAAAGAATCCACCAATAATAACTTTTTTAAAAGAGATACCAAAACAATAACTACTAAGACTCTTACAGACAAATTCCAGCACTCACAGGTCAAGGAGAAAATACTGTAAGTAGCCAGAAACAAACAATTCAAATATTGTGGAGCCACAGCCAAGATACTAAGTCACAAAACTTAGTAGCTACTATACTAAAGGAATAGAAGACTTAGAAGATGATTCCAGAAGGCAAAAGAGTTAGGAATACAAGAATAATTCACTCAGCAAAATTGAATATAATCCTTCGGAGGGAAAATTAATATTTAGTAAAATAGATGATTTTTTAAAAATAGATAATTTTGAAACATTTCTGGTGAAAGACCAGAGCTAAATACAAAACCTGACATTGAAATACAGCACTCAAGAGAAGCATAAAAAATGTAAACAGGAAAGAGAAATAAGAAGAAATTCAATAAGTTTAAATTGTTTACATTACTACATGGAAATATGATGCTTCTAATTCCTAAAAACTTTATAATTATTAGAGCAGTTAGGAGGAATATACATAGAGGGCACAGGTATGAATTGACTATGATGGGATATCTAAAACAAAAATAAGGGATTAGAAAGAGGGATGCACTGGGAAAAGGAGGAAAAATTATCTTACATATGCATGGCATGAAAGAGCTGTTACATTGGAAAAGTTGGGGTGTGGGGCTAGCAGACAGTGTTTGAATCTTAATCACAGTGGAATTGATTCAAAAAAATAAAAAATATACTTCCTCAGTTGGGTATAAAAATCCATTTTACATTATAGGGAATTAAAGAGGGGAATGGGATAAGAAAAGAGATTGGGGGCTGACAGAAAGGAGGTTGGGTATCAGAAGCAAAACACTTCCAAGAAGGATCAGGGCACAAGGTGAGAGGACAATAAATGGAGGGGAAGGAAGAGAGGAACAGGAAGAAATAGGATAGAGGAAATACACAATACTTTCAACTGTGAAAAAACCTTTTACAGCAAGTAAGAAAGATTTCTCCAACAAAGGTCTCATTTCTAAAATAGATAAAGAATGAAGTCAAATTTTTAAGAATAAAGGGAATTCCCCAACTGATCAATGGCCAAAGAACATGCACAGGTAATTTTCAAAAGAAATCAAAGCTATCTATAATTACATTAAAAAAAATGCTCTGAGAATCTGTAATGATTAGAGAAATGCAAATTAAAACAGCTCTGTGGTACCAACTCACATTTATCAGAATGACTAATAACAAAAAAAGAAAATGTTAAATGTTTGAGCGGATATGGGAAAATTGGGATAGTACATTAATAACAACTCTTTCTGTAGTGAAAAACAAATGGAAAGTGAGAGGGTATCCATGAACTGGGAATAGATGAATAAGTTGTAGTACATAATTGTGAGGGAATAGTATTGTGTTATAAGAAATGAAGAGCAGGATGATTTTGGAAAAAATCTGGACTTGCATGAACATGCATGAACTTGCATGAACATGAACTTGCATGATACAAAGTGAAATGAGCAGAACCAGAACAGTGTACTACAGTAACAGCAGAATTGTGTAATGATCAACTGTGAATGATGAAGCTATTCTCAGTAACCCAATGAACCAAGAAATTCCAAAAAACTCAAGATAAAAAATGCTATCCATCTCCAGAGAAAAAACTGATGGTGTCTGAATTGAAGAATAGTTTAACTTTTTTCTTTTTTTCAGGGTGAGAGTTTCCGTGTTTTCTTTCAAAACATAACCAATAGGGACATTTGTTTTGTATGACTGCATATAAATTTGCTTTCCTTTTGGATGAGAGGGGGATAAAGGAGGAAGAGAATTCAAAATTCACATTTTTTAATATTAAAACTTATTTTTACATATGATAGGAAAAAATATTTTTTTAAAAGTTGACTTATAACTCCTTACTTTCTCCTAGCTTAATTGCATTAATATAATCTGTCCATGGGGTTCATAAGAAAGGAAAGTCTCAAAAACCGATCTTTAAACACCTTTAAAAACTGATAATTTACTAACACCACTTTGCTAAATACCTTATTTACAAGAGAATTGAATTTGGAACCCTTAGGGTTTTACTTGGGTATCAGGTTCCATAACGAGAAAAAGTAAGCAGAACAGAGACATATTAGGTAGGAAAGAGAAAATCTGAGTTTTCTGCTTTGTTAATATTTTGAATGTTGATGTCATTCTCTTGACTTTCTGAGGCTAAACAAAGATGGAGAGAATAAGGAACTAAAGTGCTCAAATGCTATAAAGGAAACATACAAGAACCCATAATTCAACAAAAAGAATTAGAATGGAGTTCATTTAATTTACCCCCCTCATTTTACAAATAATAGAAAAGAGACTTGAGAAGTGAAGTATTTATCCAAGAAGACAAATTAATTTCAAGAACCTAGGTCTCCTGATTCTTTATTCCAAAATAACACTTGCCCAAAGTCTTATTTTCTTTTTTATTTATTTATTTTTTCTTAAGGCTGGGGTTAAGTGACTTGTCCAGGGTCACACAGCTAGGAAGTGTTAAGTGTCTGAGACCAGATTTGAGCTCGGGTCCTCCTGAATTCAAGGCTGATGCTCTATCCACTGCGCCACCTAGCTGCCTCCCCAAAGTCTTATTTTCAATCCAGTAATGTTCAACATGTTGACTGAAAGCAGTTGTATTCAAGTTCTAGCTATGCCTTTCACTAGCTGCGTGACCATGATTAAGTTAGAATTTTCCCCACTAACATAAGAACTTATACTTTCCTTTAAAAAGAAATACTCTGCTAGTACAGATTTACAACTATCTATAACTTAAGTCTAAGAAAGTTGTCTATGAGGTTAAAAGATTTGCCCAGGGTCATACAATTAGTATCTATTAGAGGTAGAACTTGACCCTAAGGCCATTCAGATTCGAAATTTTGTCTTCTATCAATTAGGTCACATAGGAAATTTTTTTAAAGTGTCATGCAAAGCTTAAAGTATTATATATATGTTATCATTGCCCTTATACCATTTATTCACTTTACTAGTAGCACTGAGAGCTTGAAAACAAAGACAGACTAAGATGTTTTCCTTTTGCTTCTTAAGCAACGGGGGGGAAAAAAACAAAGCTAAAATTTTCCTTTATTTTTAAAAAAACTTATGCCAAGCTAAGACATCAGAAATATCATATCAATATTACTACAGAACCAGTTAAATCTGTAACTAGGTAATAGACGAGTGTGTATGTATAAATCTAAACACACATAAAACTTCATGATTAAGAATTAAACATCACTTCATAAACAAAAGCTTCAGGGGAACTAAAAAAAAAAAACAAACCCAAATCAATAAATACCTGGTATGTAATTACTCTGGGGCTCAATTCCTGCTGGGAAATTAGTGTTTTCTGGAATGGAATGAGTATAGTCATCCAGGGGGGGTAGTTCTGTTAGAATCTCAGTATGCCGTGGCACTAATACAGGAGGCAAAACTGAAAAATTTCAAGAAATTCACATTGTTACATTTAAAATATCAATAATAAAGTATGAAAAAAATCAAGTGTCATTTTATTAATACTAAATAGGCCAATTTAAACTTATAAAATATGACATTTAACATATGAAGATGTGTAGCACTGCAGAGTAAAGATACTGCCAACTACTTTAATACTAGGTAAAGTAATTCATAATTCAAAATTTGTATACAAAATGTAACATTAATTGGTTTTCTAAAGTTCTTTACTAGTATTTGGATACTATATATTTTTTGGATATTATAAATCCTCTAAGGCAGAAGTAAACCAGCTCAATTAAAATAAAAGTCCAAATGTATTTTATAGTAATATGTATATATGTATTTTCAGTGTTATTCCAAGAGATTTTTTTCTTTACATGCTGCAAGGTTTTTCTTAGAAGTATAGGCTATGTATTTTTCTTCTACAAATTCTAAATGTTTTAAATTACCATATTCAAGCTATGATGAAACAAAATTGAATATCAAGAGTTAAGTATCTTTATTTATATTCATGTCAGAATTTAGTTCAGTATGCAGTCTCCTTTTAACATTAAAATTAGTCCAAATAATGAGTGCATAAATATATTTTGACTTACGATTTTATATTTTTAATTCTAATACAAAAACAATAAAAAAGCAACTAGTAATCTTCCTACCTGGAGTCTCCACTCTCTGGTAATGGTATGGATTTACACAAACTTCATCCTTTTTAAGATTAAAAGCATATTCACAGTTTTCAATTGCTTTAAGTTCATGGTGACTGTGAAGATCTGGCCAGCGCCACAAGCGGCAATAAATGACATGCGGCAATCCTTTTCGATGAGATACCTGTAGACGACCATCAAGGGACCTGTGGAGAGGGAAAGGGGAAATCATAGAAGGGAGGGAGAAAAGGAGGAAATTAAAAAAAAACAAACAAACAAAAAAACTCAGTGTAGGCTATATTAGTATAATATGAAAAAGAATGACAAATAGTTCAATTCCACTAAATAGTACAGCACAAATATTGAAAGATGTGTCCTATTTAATCAACTAGTTAAAAACAATTAAGTTAGTAGAAATAGATGTGTCTTATAGAATGACACAGCTGTTAATCTTTAGACAAAATATGACGTTTCATTGAATAGCATTATACATATCTGTACTTGACACTCATCCTCAATTTCTGCCTTCAGAAGGTTATGCTGCTATCATGAATGATTTTGTTTAAGGACATTTAGGAAATATTACTGCTATTAGTCAACAAACCTGACAGCAATCCAATCTGCATGTGCTGCAGGTGGTAAAAAACAAAAACAAAAACAAAAACAAAAAACGAGAATCAACACAAAAATGAACTGTGAAGGCACGTTTTTACAGAGTGTGAGTTTGTTAAATATCTACATTAATGTGAATGCAGCCTAAACTAATGTAAATTAACAGTTGTGATTCTTTTGAAAATTAACATATACTGCATAATTTCACACATAAATGCAGATGATGGTAGTGATGAGATGAAAAAAGACAAACATCAATGTGCTGAAAAAGCTGATACGGTGATGAAAAGAAGGTAAAAATAAAAATTAGTTCCCCCAGAATTAACTGTAGTATAAGGGGTTTTATAAATTATTTTACCCGCTATTAGTATAAGAAATAATACTAAATTAAATTTAGAAAAACTGGACAATTACCAGTTGTTTTTGTTTGTTTTAAATGCTTTATAAGGATCAGGCCTATTGTAGAATATTAGAGAAATAACCTAACCTCAAACTGAAGAGTGTGCATTTATCAAATTTCCCATTCCTTTTAAAAAGTATTTCAGAACTAGAATTTCATTGGTCAAAACATCAGCTGAAACATTTAATATTCTTTAATTACAGGCAAGCAACTGTTTTAAATGCTATGCCATATAACTGACATAAAAGGAAACATCCTAATAAAATTATGCAAAGCATCCCACTTGGATAGACTCTCCAAAAACCCACCCCCACCCACAAGATCTCTTTGATTCGACAGAGGGCAGAATATTCACCTGGTTTGTTCAGAGAAGCTGTAAAGGCCTGTTGTATCCCACTGATCTATCGTATTTGGTGTACTCAGTCCCCAAATTTCAGAGCAAGTGCTGTGCATAAATTGAAAAACAAAAAATTGATGTGAACATGGAAGCATGGTTATTCAAAATACCATGATGTAAAACATGAAAAAATGTACAGAATGCTCCCTTCACAGAGAAAATATACAGTGTTTTGCTATATTTATTGATATTAATGCTACTTTAGTATATTTTCTGCATGAAGGCAGCCAATAAAATGGAACATGTGACTCAAGGTAAATTATGATTATGTTTTAAAATGTGAATACCAAAGTTAATCTCAAGGTTAATGCCATAATGTCCATTAGAAAAGGAAAATATTTCCATCTATGGAATAATAGCTCTGTTAACAAACCTAATATAAGAACTTCACTTTATTAATATACTGTTAATAAGAACTTTTCTTATTTCCAAGCAGATGTCAACTTTTTTTTAAATTAGTGAAATCTAAAAAGCTTAGATTTCTGCAGTGAAGGATTTTAATGTACTCTAATGTAAGTGATACTCATTTTCCAGAAGTATGCTGCTGCCATTCACTAGAATCAAACAGAAAGCAACATTTCAAAACATTCCAATGAAGAAGTCTATCTTGAAAGTTTAAATGAACACTTTATACCAAATATATTTTTTAATCACCTAGCTTGTTAATCGCCAAGAACCTAAAAACCAAATACCAGTAAGACCTGAAAATTTTTTCATAAATATACTTAAGGACATCACAGAGAATAATTTTCATAACTGAGGCTATTTCTAAATTAAGACTTTCTACAGTTTCAAGCTCACTTCTCAAAATGGAAACAACCTACCAAAACTGTAACTCAGAAAATTACCATATTATTAAAAAAAACAAGTAACAAAAACCAATTTTTAAATAATAGGAATGGGTGGAATCAAATAAGAGATATAATGAAATGTATCAAGCAATTAAGGGAAATCTTATTGCCAATTGTGAGCTAATAAAAAGGAAGAGAGAGGAATGAAGAAAAATGGCTAGTTAAAATCCTAGAGGTTCAACTAATTGGGTTATTATTTGATACTTCATTTTCAAAAAAAAAAACTACACAAGGGTATCCTAAGCCTGCCATGACATTCTTGACAGTCTGAATTCTTTCTTCTGACCCTGTGTCAAAATTAATACATGAACTCTTTCATTAAACATTGTTTAAAACCCAATTATTCTTCTTCATCAAGAATCCAGTTTATTCAATGAGAAATGCTGTTAATCAAATGCTGTTTGTCAACTCACACCCTGGTAAATGCCAACTGTTATTCCCTAATGTCTAAAGCATATGTACTTTTACTCTTTCCCAGTCTCTTGCAACAACTATAATAGCAATGGATAAGTACGTCTGCTTCCCATAGCAGAAATTCTCCAGGGATGGTGACCTCACTCAAAAATGACGATTTGTTGTTCCAGAGAATCTAAAATCATCTTTGAGAAACCTCATGGTATAATGGCACGAGCATTATACCTCAAGTCAGCAAAAACACAAGTTCAAATTCCAGCTGTGATAATTAACAGTGTGGACCACAGGCAAGTCACAATCCCACTAAAACATTTTCCTCACACAAAAAATAGAGACCACAGTATGTGTCTTGCTTCACGCTATTACGAAGACAAAACATAATTATATTAAAGCATGTTGCAAACCTTAAAGCATTATATAAAGATTATCTATTACTATCGTGTTTAGTAAATTGGGAACATATGGAATGTCTTACAAATATGGACTTCAAAGAACATTAACACTTTATATTAAAAGTTCCCAATTATTATTCCAAATATATAGGTCTGAGGATGTGAGTTCCTTGCTTAATAAGATCTAGGGGCTCCTTGTTCTCTATTGAATCAAATACAAACTCCTGTTTGGCATTTAATCCCCTTATGACCTATCTCCAGATTACTTTTATATGTTCACCAAAACTGGCTTCCTAGTTATTCCTCTTACACAGGAAATTCCATCTCTGTCTCCATGCCCTTGCATAAACTGTCCCCCATATGTGGAATGTACTCCCTTATTCCTCATACATAAAATTCCATCTCTGGTATCCATGCTTTTGCAAATACTGGCCTGCATATGTGGAATATATGCCTTCCTCATGTCTGCTTCTTAGAATTTCTAGTTTCCTCCACAGCTCTCACAGTACCTCAAACACAATCACTTTCCTCAGTCCTCCAGATGTTAATGTTTGCTCTACCTTTACCTTTTATTTATTTGTATATGCTTCTGTACATAGGTTGTTTAACTCTGATATATTGTAAATTCCCTAAGGCAGGGACTATTTTGTCCAATGAAATAATTAACAAGCATTTAATTAGGCATTAAGTGCCAGATAGGCACAAATAAAACAAAAATAAATAAATAAATAAATAACATACACACACACACACACACACACACACACAAAGAATACAAAGAAAATAAAATTTCTTTGCATTAGCCGGCATCTCATAAGAACTTAATAAAATGCTTGGTGATTGATATCTTATCAAAGAAACTCCTACTATGTGCCAGATTTTGTACTGTAAGGATAATAAAAAAAGGAATGATTCTAGAAAGATGGTGGAGTAGATTGCAAATTTCAAGCTATTTGGAATTCTCCCACAAACAGAACAAATTTGCACCTCAGCGTGAACAGGAGCAAGCTGGATTTGGTTGGAGCTTAGCAGGAACCACAGAAACTTTCACCTCCTGGATTGTTTGTGGAATCCAGGTTTGAGTCCAGGAAAACTGTGTGAACCTCAGTTAATTAGAAACACCAGGCCCAGCTTTGCTGCAGAGTTGGGTACTGAGTGAGAAGAAACCAGCACAGCCAGTGAGTGTAGTAGCAATGGAATAGGGACACTGCTGGCTACCGGCATGTGCAGAAGGAATAAGCTATTGGTTTGAGGTGAGTTGAAGTGAAGGAAGAGGTACTTCCCCTCTCACAGCACAATTAGAGGTGTTTACACTAATACTTCTATTTATAAAAAAAAAAGAAACAAACAAAAACGAATTGGCAAAGAAGAATCCAATCACTGAAACTTACTATGGGAATAGAGAAGACTGGATTTCATCTTCATTGAATATTGAAGTAAAAGAAAGCTTCGACCCCAAAGAATAATAGTAGCCCAAAGAGAACTCAAACAAGAATCTAAAAATCAAATGAGAGACATTGAAGAAAAACAGGAAAAAAAAAACAATCCAAAAAACCCAAGATGATTATGAAAAGTTAGCCAATCAGAAAAAGAGATGCAGAAAAAGACGAAAATAACTTTCAAAATTAGAATTGGGTAAGGGGAAGTCAGTGAATCTATAAGAGACTAAGAAATAACAAAACAGAATATAAAGAATGAAAAAATACAACAGAATATGAAACATAAGAAAAACAACCGATCTAAAGAACAGATCAAGAAGAGAAAAAAATTAAGAATAATTGGACTACCTGAAAACTGTGACTAAAAAATGAACTTTGACATAATAATGCAAGAAATAATCCAAGAAAATTGTCCTGGAATGACATAAGGGAAAAGTGGTAATGGAAAAAAATCCACCAATCACCACCCCAATGAAATCCTTTGTGGAAAACACATAGGAATATTATTGCCAAATTTCAAAATTCCTTGCTATTAACTTCCCTCTCCTTCCCTTAAGATCAGAAGTCAAATTTATTAGGAAAAAAAAAAGTACAACTAGTAGACATTGATCTTAGACACTTAAATCAAGCTTAAAGAGTAAATTAAGAGAAAATAATTATCAGCCATATTCGTTTTAGATGCATATTTATATTTGTATAAATGCATGTATATGTATATGTTTGAGTATATGTTGATATACATGCATGTTTATATATATGTATATATAGATATATGTATGTGTGTGTCTATGGATGGGTGTAAATATACACTCGTGTGTATATATGTGCATGTGTTTATATATGTGTGTGTATGTATCTATTAAGAATAGCCATGCTTAATTAGCCTGCTTAGGGAAGGTGTGGGGAGAAATGAAAGAGGAAAAAAACAAAGTAAAAAAAGTGCACAGAAGAAAACAAAAAAACAACTTACAAGGAAGTAAACATGAATATAATTTCTTTTACTATCATATATCCTTTCTTGAACTTGAAATTCATTGTTATATTTTAAATCTTGCCTGACATTGCTGGGCACATGACAATGTTCTGTTTTTGTTTTGTTTTATTTTTCTTTTTTGTCTTTTTATTTTCTATTAAATTAAAAAATAGTAAATAATAAAAAATAATTTTAAAAAAGGATATTAAGAAAAGCAAAAAAATAGTTCCTGTCCTTAAGGAGCTTACAACTAATGGGGAAAACATGTAAATAGCTATGTATCAATAGGATATAGATAACATTGTAGATAATCTTAGAACTCACTAACATTAGCAGTACTTGAAAAGGATTCTTTCAGAAAGTTGAGACTTGAGCTGGGACTTAAAGGAAGCCAAGGAAGCTAGGAGATATAAACAGAAAGGGAAAGAAGCAAAAAGACCCAGAGTTAGCAAATGGAGTGTTTTGTTCTAAGGATAGAAAACAGAGTAGGGGTTAAGCAGGGAGGGTTGTTGGTAAGATAAAAGACTAGAAAAGAAAGGTCCAAGTTACATGGAGAGCTTTATATCCAAACAGGATTTTCTATTTGAAAATGAAAGGAAATAAAAGAAATTAAAGTTGATGAGAGAGACACAAAGAGATATTTACACATTATGGGAAAAACTTTGAAAAAGGAAGACCAAACATAAAGCTATGATGAAATTCTAGGTGGAAGTGATAAGGGCTTTTACCAGGGTGGTAGTAATAATACTACACATACAAGAGATATTAATGAAGGTCATACAAGAGATATTAATGGTAGAAACAGTAGGACTTGATAATGGTTTGGATATAGCGAGTGAGTGACAATGTCTCTAACTGTAAACAGGAATTAGGAAGAGAAGAGGTATGGCCAGGAAAGAGAATGTGTTCAATTTTGGACATTGTTGAGTTCAGATGCCCAACAGGCAAGAAAAGATGCCAGAATGGAAATCAACATAAAGAATAAGGCTAGGTGGCACAGTGAAGAGCCTATTCTGGAATTTTTATATACACACACATTTATTCAATAATGCAATAATGGCTACTCAATAATTGCCTGGTCTATTATATAAAAATTCCATTCAGTTCCTTAAGTCCCGTTATGTATTTTTTTTTTAATTTTACTAGATTCATCTATGTCTGACAGAGAGTAAATTAAGATGTGCTACATTATTATAGTTTTACTATCTTTTTCTCTTGGTAATTCATTTTCATTTTCTTTATATATTTACATAGTATGTATTTGCTTCCATATATTTAGAATGGATATTAATTCATTATTCATGGAACCTTTCAACAAGTAGTTTCCCTGCTTATTTCAATTACATTTATTTTTATTTTGTCTTGTTTAAGACCAAATTGCTATCGCAATCTTTTTTCACTTCATTTGAAATATAACAAACTTTGTTCCAGTCCCTTATTTTAATGGAGCAAATTTTTGTTTCAATAGTATTTCTGGTAAATAAGTGACTTAGCTGCATTCTGTTTATTATTCATTATTCACCTCTCCTGTTTGATAAGTTTATGCCACTCACCTTCATAAGTGTGAGTTAATTTTCTATTTCCTTTCATTTTCTTCTCATATACTTTCTTATAAAGAGAATGCTGAATAGAAAAGTTTGCTCAACATCAATGTTCCTGACCTCCCTCTAAATCCCCTCTTCTTCTGTCATTACTGAGCAGGATATTATTTATTTGCATGTATTGTTCCCTTCTTTGCAAATTTGCTTCCTTCCCAACCTTTTGCTCCGTTAGTATTATAATCTTGCAATTGTATAGTCTGGTTCTATAACTTCTCTCACTTCCTTCCCCTCTCCTCCTTTGGTCTTTTAAGATCATCATTAAAACAACAAAACTATTCCTAGGCTCTCTTATTAGACATTTTCTATGATCTTTATAGATGCTAGGGTTCAGAGGTGAAAACATATATCAAAATTCCCCACATCAGAATTTTATATCTATATCTATCTACATACATATGCTCATTAACATTTATCTGTTTGTTTCTCTTCTTTGTATTTCAATTTCTATGCAGATCTGGCCTTTTTATCAGGAGTATCTTACTGCATTTCAGTAAAGGTCTGTTTTTCCCCCTATACTAGTACTATACTCAGTTTTGCTAGGTAAATGACTCTGTAAGCCTATGTATGTATCTTGCCTTTTAGAATATTGCATGCCAAATCCTTTGGTTCCTTAAAAGTCATAATTACAAAATCATTCATGACTTTGATTGTGACTCCTTGTATTTGAATTCTTTCTGGCTATTTACAGTATGTCTTTGACCTGGAAGCTCTATATTTTGGCTATTCCATTTCTAGTAATTTTTATTTTAGAGTTTCTTTCAGAAGATGACTTAATGGATTCTAATTTCATTTTGTCTTCTGGTTCTAAGAGATCTAGGCACTTTTCTTTTATGATTTCTTGAAATATGTCGATTATTTCTCAGTTCAGTGATTTAGTCATTAATCAACAAGTCCAGTGATTCTTGAATGATGTCTTGATTCATTTTTCAAGTAAGTTATTCCTGCTAAAGGTATTTTAGATTTCCTCTAGTCTTTATACAATCTTTGGGTTTTTAATATGTCCTGTCTCATGAAGTTTCTATTTGTCCATTCCAATTTTCAGCGCATCTATTGTTTTGAGTAAGGATCTGTACCTGTGCCAAGCCATTAATTAAATTCCAATTTTTTCTTCTATTTCTTTTCCAAGATTTTACTCTAAAAAATAATTTTAACTTAAAACCAAACCAAATCAAACAAACAAAAAATTCTTGCTTCACATTCTTCAGAAGTTCTAGTTCAACGTACACCTACGTTGTGTTTTCTTTGAGGCTTTGCTTATTATAGCTTTTGAAGTTTTTTTCTTCCCCACCCCCCACTTTCTCTCTCTCCTCCCACCCCAACTCAATCCCCGCCATTATAATAGCTCTTTTACAATATTTTAACGTTATTTGCTTACACATTCTGGCTTCAGACTTTATAATAAGGATAGTAAACTCTGAATACTTCTAGAAGAAAAGTCTGGTAAGATCCCAAAGCTGCCTTCTTGAAATATGTATATTCCAGGATCCCCAGAAAATGTTCAGGCTGGGAACCTGCAAAGTGGGCTGATCCAGGGCACAGTTTGTTTGATCACTGCCTTTTTATTTTGATCCCTGAAAATTCCTGAGCTGGATATGTATATGAACAGCATATTCATGACTGAACTTACAGTAAACAGCTGCTGGACTCAGCCACAATCAATAAGCTGGAAAGATCTATTTCAATAGCTGAAACCACTTAATTCCTGGGGTGAGAGTCACATCTCCTCTAGGCACAAGTCTCACCAGGTCACCCTGGATCCATCATGGACTAGATGGTAAGAACAGAGATGCCAGTTAATTAGGATCTATTTCTAGACAAGATTAGTCCCACTGATACATTGTTGGTGGAATTGTGAATACATCCAACCATTGTGGAAAGCAATTTGGAACTATGCTCAACAAATTATCAAACTGTGCATACCCTTTGATCCAGCAGTGTTACTATTGGGCTTATATCCCAAAGAGAGCTTAAAGAAGGGAAAGGGACCTATATGTTCAAAAATGTTTGTGGCAGTCCTCTTTGTAGTGGCCAAAAACTGGAAACTGAGTGGATGCCCATCAACTGGAGAACGGCTGAATAAATTGTGATATATGAATGTTATGGAATATTATTGTTCTGTAAGAAATGACCAACAGGATGATTTCAGAAAGTCCTGGAGAGACTTACATGAACTGATGATGATCATTATATACTTCAACAACAATACTATATGATGATCAATTCTGATATTCATGGCTCTCTTCAATAATAAGATGAACCAAATCAGTTCCATCTGTTCAATAATGAATAGAATCAGCTATATCCAGCAAAAGAAAACTCTGGGAAATGAGTGTGAACCACTGCATAGCATTTCCAATCTCTCTGTTTTTGTCCACTTGCATTTTTTATTTCCTTCACAGGTTAATTGTACATTATTTCAAAGTCCGATTCTTCTTATGCAGCAAAGTAATTGTATGGATATGTACACATATATTGTATTTAACATATACTTTAACATAGTTAATATGGGACTTCCGGCCAAGATGGCAGCGTGGAGGCAGACAGCTGCTTGAGCTCCTCGTTTTCTCTCAGAACTTACTTCATGACAAGCCTCTGACTTAATGCTTGACCCAGAAAGAAATCCACAAATTATCACCAAGAGAAGACATCCTTGAAAGTCGCCAGAAAAGGTCTGTGTTTGTTCGGGGGAGGGTCAATCAGACTGGGCGCAGACTGAGGGCAGACAGCCAGAGCAAGACAGGCAGCTCACACAGCTCAGACCGGAGGGGGAGGGGTGTGATCTCTGCAGTTTCTGTGAAAGGGCTTTTGCCCCAGTGTGGATGCTCCGTCTTGGCAGCAAGCCAGGAGCGGTGGAGAGGGTGTAAACACTGGAGGTGAAGATTAAAACCCCAGAAAGCCAGCGTCTCTCAGAGCCCGGCCACCCCCAACCCCCACCTGGACTGACTCGGTGCGTTCTCGGAGCCTCAGAGCGCAGACTCAGTACAGTCATTGCTGTTCTGTTAGTGGCTCTCTGCTGCCCTACCCCCAGTCTGTAGAGGAAGCCCATTAATACCATCCAGCCCTATCCCCCGCAAAACAGACCAATTGTTTCTCTTGTCAGTTTGTTTTCTTTGATTCCTACTCTGACAAAATGAACAAAAAATTCAAAAGGGCTCTAACCATTGACAGCTTCTGTGTGGAGAGGGAGCAGACTTCAAATGCTGAGGAGACTAGGAACAGACTGTCCCCAGATGTATCCCCTGGGAGGGATATAAGCTGCTCCTCAATACAAAAGAACCTCATAGAGGAAATCAAAAAGGCTCTCACAAGAGAGCTGGAGGAGAAATGGGAAAGGGAAAGGGAAGCTTGGCAAGAGAGCCTGGAGAAGTCATCCCATGCATTCAAAGACAGAGTGGATAAAGAAATCAAATCATTGAGAAACAAGATTAGTGAGCTGGAAAAGGTAAACAACTCCAAGGAAAACAGGATTAGAGAGCTGGAAAAAGAAATCAGCTCTCTAAAAAATACAATGGAAAAAAATTCCATAGAAGATAAAAACTCAATTGGACAATTACAAAAAGATATAAAAAAAGTGAGTGAAGAAAATACATCATTGAAAATTAGACTGGAACAAGTAGAAATGAATGACTCAAGGAGAAACCAAGAGGGAGTCAAGCAAAACCAGAGAAATGAGACAATTGAAAAGACTGTCAAGTACCTTACCAGAAAGACAACAGACCTGGAAAACAGATCCAGGAGAGACAATTTGAGAATAATCGGACTCCCTGAAAAATGGGAGGAAAAAAAGAGCTTGGACACCATTTTCGAGGAAATTATAAAAGAGAACTGCCCAGACGTTTTGGAAACAGAGGGTAAAATAGACATTGAGAAAATTCATCGATCACCTACTGAAAGGGACCCTAAAATCAAAACGCCAAGAAATATAGTGGCCAAGTTCAAGAACCATCAGACAAAGGAAAAGATATTGGAAGCTGCTAGAAAAAAACAATTCAGATATGGAGGATCCACAATAAGGATAACACAGGATCTAGCAGCGTCCACATTAAAAGAACGCAGGGCCTGGAACATGATATTCCGAAAGGCTAAGGAACTTGGTATGCAGCCAAGAGTGACTTACCCAGCAAGAATGAGCATCATTTTCCAGGGAAGAAGATGGACATTTAACGAAATAAATGAATTCCATCTATTTTTGATGAAAAAACCAGACCTACATAAAAGGTTTAATCTTCAAATACAGAACTCAAGAGACTTCTAAAAAAGGTAAAAAGAATCTTGAGAACTATACTTCTGTCAAAAAAATATGTAAAGAACATATGTACAATTTGTCTTAGAAACTAGAGGTGGAAAGGAGATTATATCATAAAAAAGTATAAAGTGGTGGTACTACATCTCATGAAGAGGCAAAGGTAACCTATTATATCTGAGAGAAAGAAAGGAGGGAGATGAACATAGCGTGTATCAATAGACATATTCGATTTATGGTGAAACTTCTTCCACTTCATTGAAAAGTGAAAGGGAAGGAGTAAGCTAAGGGGAAGGGAATACAGTAATTTCGAGGAAAAGGGATAAAATAAGGGGAGGATCTTTAAGGTGGGGGAGGGATCCTAAAAAGGGAGGGCTGTGAAAAGCAAGTGGTGTTTACCAGTTTAATACTGGATAGGAGGGTAAAAGGGAAGGAAAGGGGAAAAGCATAAGCAGGGGTTAATAGGATGGCAAGCAATATAGAATTAGTCCTTCTAACCATAAATGTGAATGGGGCAAACTGCCTCATAAAGAGGAGGCAGTTAGCAGACTGGATTAAAAGTCAGAATCCTACTATATGTTGTTTACAGGAAACACACCTGAAACAGGATGAGACATTCAAACTAAAAGTAAAAGGGTGGAGCAGAATCTATTATGCTTCAGGCAAAACCAAAAAAGCAGGAGTAGCCATCCTCATCTCAGATCAAGCAAAAACAAAAATTGATCTAATTAAAAGAGATAAGGAAGGGCATTATATCCTGCTAAAGGGAAGCATCAATAGTGAAGCCCTATCAATATTAAACATGTATGCACCAAGTGGTGCAGCATCTAAATTCTTAAAAGAGAAATTAAGAGAGCTGCAAGAGGAAATAGATAGCAAAACTATAATAGCGGGAGATCTCAACCTTGCACTATCAGAATTAGATAAATCAAACCACAAAATAAATAAGAAAGAAGTCAAAGAGGTAAATAGAATACTAGAAAAGTTTGATATGATAGATCTTTGGCGAAAGCTAAATGGAGACAGAAAGGAATATACTTTCTTCTCAGCAGTTCATGGAACCTATACAAAAATTGATCATATACTAGGGCATAAAAACCTCAAAATCAAATGCAGTAAGGCAGAAATAGTAAATGCATCCTTTTCAGACCATAATGCAATCAAAATAACATTTAATAAAAAGACAGGGGAAAATAGACCAAAAAATAATTGGAAACTAAATAATCTTATACTAAAGAATGATTGGGTAAAACAGCAAATCATAGACATAATTAATAACTTCACCCAAGAAAATGACAATAATGAGACATCATACCAAAATGTGTGGGATACAGCCAAAGCAGTAATTAGGGGAAGTTTTATATCTCTACAGGCCTACTTGCATAAAATAGAGAAAGAGAGGGCCAACGAATTGGGTTTACAACTAAAATTGCTAGAAAAGGAACAAATTAAAAACCCCCAGACAAACACAAAACTTGAAATTCAAAAAATAAAAGGTGAGATTAATAAAATTGAAAGTAAAAAAACTATTGAATTAATTAATAAAACTAAGAGTTGGTTTTATGAAAAAACCAACAAAATAGACAAACCCTTAGTAAACCTGATTAAAAAAAGGAAAGAGAAAAAGCAAATTGATAGTCTTGAAAATGAAAAGGGTGAACTCACCACTAATGAAGAGGAAATTAGAACAATAGTTAGGAGCTACTTTGCTCAACTTTATGCCGATAAATTTGATAACTTAAATGAAATGGAAGAATACCTTCAAAAATATAGCTTGCCCAGATTAACAGAGGAAGAAGTAAGTAGTCTAAATAGTCCCATCTCAGAAAAAGAAATAGACCAAGCTATTAACCAACTTCCTAAGAAAAAGTCCGCAGGACCAGATGGATTTACAGGTGAATTCTACCAAACATTTAAAGAACAACTAACTCCAATGCTATGTAAACTATTTGAAAAAATAGGGATTGAAGGAGTCCTACCAAATTCCTTCTATGACACAGACATGGTACTGATACCTAAACCAGGTAGATCGAAAACTGAGAAAGAAAACTATAGACCAATTTCCTTAATGAATATTGATGCTAAAATCTTAAATAAGATATTAGCAAATAGACTTCAGAAAATCATCCCCAGAATAATACACTATGACCAAGTGGGATTTATACCAGGAATGCAGGGCTGGTTTAATATTAGGAAAACTATTAGTATAATTGACCATATTAATAATCAAATTAATAAAAACCATATGATCATCTCAATAGATGCAGAAAAGGCATTTGATAAAATCCAACATCCATTCCTACTAAAAACGCTTGAGAGTATAGGAATAAATGGACTATTCCTTAAAATAATAAGGAGCATATATTTAAAACCTTCAGTAAACATCATATGTAATGGTGATAAACTAGAACCTTTCCCTGTTAGATCAGGAGTGAAACAAGGTTGCCCACTATCACCATTACTATTCAATATAGTACTAGAAACTCTAGCCTTGGCAATAAGAGCCGAGAAAGAGATCCAAGGAATTAGAGTAGGAAATGAAGAAATCAAATTGTCACTTTTCGCAGATGACATGATGGTATACTTAGAGAACCCCAAAGACTCTGCTAAAAAGCTATTAGAAATAATTCAGAATTTTAGCAAAGTCGCAGGATACAAAATAAATCCACATAAATCCTCAGGATTTTTATACATTACCAACACAATCCAACAGCAAGAGATACAAAGAGAAATTCCATTCAAAATAACAGTCGATAGTATCAAATATTTGGGAATATATCTACCAAAGGAGAGTCAGGAATTATATGAGCAAAATTACAAAACACTTGCCACAAAAATAAAGTCAGATTTAAATAATTGGAAAGACATTCAATGTTCTTGGATAGGCCGAGCGAATATAATAAAGATGACAATACTCCCCAAACTAATCTATTTATTTAGTGCTATACCAATCAGACTCCCAAGAAACTATTTTAATGACCTAGAAAAAATAACAACAAAATTCATATGGAAGAATAAAAGGTCGAGAATTGCAAGGGAACTAATGAAAAAAAAGTCAGAGGAAGGTGGTCTAAGTGTACCTGATTTAAAGCTATATTATAAAGCAACAGTCACCAAAACCATTTGGTATTGGCTAAGAAATAGACTAGTTGATCAGTGGCATAGGTTAGGTTCACAGGACAAGATAGTGAATAAAAATAGCAATCTAATCTTTGACAAACCCAAAGATCCCAAATTTTGGGATAAGAATTCATTATTTGACAAAAACTGCTGGGAAAACTGGAAATTAGTATGGCAGAAACTAGGCATGGACCCACATTTAACACCACATACTAAGATTAGATCAAAATGGGTCCAAGATTTAGGCATAAAGAACGAAATCATAAATAAATTGGAGGAACATGGGATGGTTTACCTCTCAGACTTGTGGAGGAGGAAGGAGTTTGTGTCCAAGGGAGAACTAGAGACCATTATTGATCACAAAATAGAACATTTTGATTACACCAAATTAAAGAGTTTCTGCACAAACAAAACTAATGCAAACAAGATTAGAAGGGATGTAACAAATTGGGAAAAAATTTTTACAGTTAAAGGTTCTGATAAAGGCCTCATCTCCAAAATATACAGAGAATTGACTTTAATCTATAAGAAATCAAGCCATTCTCCAATTGATAAATGGTCAAAGGATATGAACAGACAATTTTCAGATGATGAAATTAAAACTATTTCCACTCATATGAAAGAGTGTTCCAAATCACTATTGATCAGAGAAATGCAAATTAAGACGACTCTGAGGTATCATTACACACCTGTCAGATTGGCTAAGATGACAGGAACAAATAACGATGAATGTTGGAGGGGCTGTGGGAAAACTGGGACACTGATGCATTGTTGGTGGAGTTGTGAAAGAATCCAACCATTCTGGAGAGCAATCTGGAATTATGCCCAAAAAGTTATCAAAATGTGCATACCCTTTGACCCAGCCATACTACTACTGGGCTTATACCCCAAGGAACTACTAGAGAAGGGAAAGGGTCCTGTATGTGCCAAAATGTTTGTGGCAGCCCTTTTCATAGTGGCTAGAAGCTGGAAGATGAATGGATGTCCATCAATTGGAGAATGGTTGGGTAAACTATGGTATATGAATGTTATGGAATATTATTGTTCTATAAGAAATGACCAACAGGAGAAATATAGAGAGGCTTGGAGAGACTTACATCAACTGATGCTGAGTGAAACGAGCAGAACCAGAAGATCATTATACACTTCAACAATGATACTGTACGAGGATGTATGCTGATGGAAGTGGATTTCTTCAACATAGAGAAGAGCTAATCCAATTCCAATTGATTAATGATGGAAAGAACCAGCTACATCCAGAAAAGGAACAATGGGAAATGAATGTAAACTGTTATTTTTACCTTCTGAATCCAATTCTTCCTGTGCAACAAAAAATTCGGTTCTACACACATATATTGTATCTAAATTATACTGTAATATATTTAACATATATAAGACTGCTTGCCATCTGGGGGAGGGGTTTGGGGGAGGAAGGGAAAAAATCTGAATAGAAGTAAGTGCAAGGGATAATGTTGTAAAAAATTACCCATGCATATGTACTGTCAAAAAATGTTATAATTATAAAATAAAATAAAAATTAAAAAAAAAAAAAAAAAAAAAAAAAAAAAACATAGTTAATATGTATTGGTCTACCTGCCATGCGGGGGAGGGAGTGGGAGGAAGGAAGAGAAAAATTGGAACAAAAGGTTTTGCAATTGTCAAAGCTGAAAAAATTACTCATGCATACATCTTGGAATTTACTGATTAGCACTTAGTCTGGTATACATTTTCTAAATTGTTGTGCAGAAGCTGAAAAAAAAAAAAAAAAAAGCTTAACTGTACTTCTTGCTACCACTCTGCCATCTTGGCTGGTTCATCTAAACCAGAGATTCCATTTAATATGATCTAAATATAATTTTGCTTTAAGATAGAGATAAAGCTAGAAATAATCACAAAATCCCAGTCTTCTGTGAATTTCAGTATATCTGAGATGTGACTAATGGAAAATGATGATGGATTTTGTTTATTTAAATTACTTTAGGAAATGGTGCTTTGATTAGACGAATTGCAGAGGGAACTCTAGAGAACATATTCATCATCGTGAAATGTATGTTAAATGTAAGGTTAAAAGAACTGGATTTCTTAAGAGATAACTTTTGGTAGATATTCTTTGCCAACAAACTTGCTGAGTTCCTTAAGTAAGACTGTTGCTTGTATATAAATGTAGGCCTCTAAGGAACAATAGAACTGAACTTTAAAAGTGCAAGCAATCTTGGAAATAGGATCAGCAAACCACAGACTCTGTCCCCCAATCCCAATGCTGTTAAAACTTTTAATTCTCATTTGAAACAACAAAGCTAGTAAGTTTATGATGGTTCCAAAGGACATTCGATAGGGGTCTGAAAACCCAGAATGTACTTAAGGAAAAAAAAAATCACAACATAATAAAAAACTAACAAATACACAAAGGCAAAACCCATCTACGTTCTAACTAATTGCAACCAACATGCAGAATATCTCCAAATACTTTTGATTTTTTAAAAAATGTTTTTACATTTATTATTTCTTCTTTATACTGCTTCCCATTTACCCCCAAATTTTTTAAAACTCTAATATGCATAGCCCAGTAAAAATAAATTTCCACATTACTCATTCCAACAATATATGTCTCATTCTTGCATTTTAAGTCCAATACCTCCCTGGAAAAAGGTGGGTAGTATGTTTATCTTTAATCTTCTGAAGTTGTGGTTTACTACCATTGCACTCGTCAAAGTTCTAAAATATTTCAAGGTTGTTTTTCTCTTTAATTTTATTGTTACATAAATTTTTCTAATTCTGATCATTTCAACCTTCAGATTCAGAAAGGTCTTTTCAATTTTCTCCTAAACTGTCTATTTTTATAATTTCTTGTGACACAATAATATGTCATAACATCTATATACCATTATTTGTTTAGCCATTCCTCAAAAGGTGAATACTCCTTTAGTTTACAGTTTTTGGCTGCCAGGAAAAGAATGGTTATATAAATTTTTGTAGATATGGCTTCTTTTCCTTTTTAATCTTTCAGGGGTATAGGTCTAATTGTAGTATAGATAGATCAAAGGTTCTGGTCATTTTAGTCAGTCCTGCAGACAGCTTCAAATTGCTTTCCAGAAGGCTGGACCAATTCACAGCTACAGTAAATGAATTCTGATTCTAAAAATAAAATTCAATATGTAATAGCAAAATAAAAATATCTTTATGGACTAGTGTGATATGATTTCATTGGTGTAGGTAACTGACACTAAGAGAACTCTTTCTACTAATTAGCAACTGTTCTGCACCTAAGAATCTTAAAAATTGCTTGGGGGTCCTCTTAAGTGGAATGATTTGCATGTCTAATGCAGAACCAAGATCTTCTTAGATTCCAAATTTAGCCCACTTTTCACTGTTTCCCATAATGATTTTAATTAAATCATTGATATTATTAGCCAAAATTCTATGAGCTAAAAGTTAAATTCTAAGTTGAATACTAACGTTGAATACCACATCCTAAGGTCCATATTATTATAGAAGTACTATAGTACAATGTGTTACTTTTCTTGTATTTTCCCTGATTTAGGGAGTACAAAAAATAGTAATCTGCCCAAGAAAAAAGTCATCTTAGATACCATGAAGTTTGCTGACAGTTTTTGCTTCTGTATCATTTGTTTCTCTTTGTTCCTGCATAAAGAGATTTCATAGCTGGTGTTGGTATTCAGTCACTTCAGTCATGTCCAGTTCTTTGTTACTCCATTTGGAATTTTCCTGGCAAAGACAATGGAGTGGTTTGCCATTTCCTTTTCCATTTTATAGATGAGGAAACTGAAGGAAACGAGGTAAAATGACTTTCCCAGAGTCATATAGTTATTAAGTATCTGTGACCAAAGATGAGTGCTCCAGACGCCAGGCTCACTCCACTGCATCACCTAACTGTGCATCACCATCAAAGACAGCTAGGTAGCAAACTGGGGAAAAAAAGAACCTTCTAAAAGATATGGTACCATGAATGCATTCATTCACTAAAGTGTTATTAAATATTTATTGCATACATTCTATTTTGTAGTTCAGACCTTAACCTTTACAACTGAATTCTAAGACCATGAATTCAAATTTGAAACTCAAAAAAAAGTTTGAAAATGGTATCCTTTGTTTTTTAAGTATATGTAAAAGGGGCAGCTAGATGGCACAGTGAATAGGGCACCGGTCCTGAAGTCAGGAGGATGTGAACTCAAATTCAGTCTCAGACAACTCTACTAGTTGTGTGATCCTGGACAAGCCACTTAGCTCCAATAAACTCGTGAAAATAAAACAAAAAAAGGAGAATATGTGGAAGATACTGATAATTCGAGCTATCCCTGCTATTTACTACTTCCCTTGGCCTCAATTTTCTAATCTATATAAAGTAAGATTATTGAATTAGATACTCTCTACAAAGTTCCTTTGAGTTTTTAATTTTATGATTTTATATATAAACAAAGGAGTTTGAGAATGATGCTATTTCAAATTATTCCTGGAACAAAGAAATTATCATCTTTTCTAGCTTTCAAAAACACTAACAACCATAACAACAAAATCTCACTAACAAAGGGATTAAAAAAGAACAAGTTTGAAAAATATTTCAAAGTAAGTATATTGACTCAGTAAATAAAAGTTAAGGTAAAAATTAGCAATCTTGAATAAATTCCTAGTTTTAGATACAAGATGTACCTGACCCCCAATTCCCCACCCCCTTCAAAAATATGCCTTCTCTTTCTAATCAAATAAATAAACCAAAAAAAAAAAAAAAAAAAAAAAAAAACCTAGTTCTCTCAAGTTATATTCCAAACTATTCACTTTCTTTACCTCATTTCATTAATATAGGGGAATTCAGAGAAGACTAAGTATCTCTGATGTGAGGGGTGCCCAAGCCCTTTTCTGGAAAGCTTTGTACCTTTGATGTGTATCTGATTCAATTCACTTTCACCTGTGGCTCCAAAAAGCTGTAACACACACACAGTGACCACACCACCCTCATAAGCCATTCAACAGATGGGCTAAACCAGGTTGAGGGTAATCAAGAGGTTTCAAACCTCTGATGAGTTGGAGGGTATCTATTCCAAGCATGCAAAGACTTCAACGAGCAGATGGAAGGATAAGAGCAATTTGTTCCAAGAGTCATGAAAGTGACTTGAAGCAGATTGCTGAGGAGCACTTAAAGAGTTTTTGTTAGACGTTGAAGAGTCAAGGTCTTTTCACTGTATCTTTAGTCATCACCAGCTGCCTTGACTTTTGTTTTGCCTCTGGACTTGACTCTGGAAGAGAAAGTGATGCTGATGACTTTGTACAATTCTGCATCACTTAAATTCAAGATATGTGTGAGTCAAAAAGACATTACCTATACCACTTTTACCTATGACAGCCGGCAAGTAATGAAGCCACAAGTGTTTCTGCACTGTAGTCACAATCCTGTATACAGGTAGCCCAAAACCATAGGATCACCTTCTCACTAAACTGAAGTAGCAGTGGGAGTAGCAGGTGAACCCTGGGTGTCTGTGAACTTTTTAAAGGACCACATTGGTGATTTCCTGCCATGAGCAAAAAACTAGAAAAAGGGCTCTAAAAATGGTATGATTTATCCATCCCTGTTAATAGCTTACTGTTAATAGGCAGCATATTCCATCCTGCAGTCAAAACATAAAAATATACAAAATATTTTGTGAAGATAATTCTACTCACCATCAGTACATGAGAAATTCAGTAGACCCCAAAAGATGAAAAACCCATATCCTGAGAGAACTCAGCAGTTATTAATCCAAATAGCAGCCTTTAGTGAAACAAGGCTTGCATATAAAAATTAGCTTACTGAAGTCAGAACTGGATATATGTTTTTCTGGAGTGGCTGCAGTGATAGAGTGAGTACCACAAGGCTGGCATAGGTTTTGCAATTAAAACTAATCTAGGCAACAAGCTTATGTTGCCTCCCAAAAGGACTGAATAAAAGGCTAATGACAATCCCACTTGCATGAAATCACCATGCAAACATCATCACTGTGTATGCTCCCATCATGTCGAACCTTAATGAAGTCAAGGAAATCCCCCTTCACCAATGTGCCAAAAGAGGACAAGTTTATAATTCTGGGCAACTTTAACACCAGGGCAAGTAAAAACTATCAGATATGGCAAGGAATCCTTGATAGGAATGGAATCACAAATAGCAGCTGTCACTTACTACTGAAAATTTCTGTGTCTCATGATTAACACTGTGTTTGATTTACTTAAATGCAAAAAAATTTCATAGATGCATCCTTGCAGCAAACACTAGGATTTAACAGACTGTCATTGTAAGGACAAAAGACAAACAGGATCTGAGAGTGAAGAAGGCACAGTATGGCACAGTGCATCAGACTGATCATAGACTTATCCTCTAGATTCACATTCAACAAAAGCAGCAGCAGTCCTAAGGCAGGACGACTACTGAAACACAATGTCAACAGAGTAGATAAAATACTCCTCCCAGCATGAATTGCTCATTGCTAACTTGAGAGGGAAAGCTAAGCCAACACATAGTTGGCAACAGTGGAGCAGAAAAGGAGTGGGCAGCTTTCAGAGGTTTGGTATACAGCATCACATTTATTCATCTAGGCAGCAAGAGTACTGGCAAACATCAAAATTGATTTGACGAAAATGATGGGGAAATTTGGGACCTCCTAAAAGGAAAATGAGAACTTCAGGGTTTACCAGCAGGCCAAATCTATCCATCTCTAAGGCAGCAGCATTTAACTCTATCAAAAGTCAAGTGTCACACTGATTACTAATAAGGACATGATCTTGGCAAGATGTTCTCAACACTTCCATTATATATATATATATATATTTTGTGCTAAAGCAATTGGGGTTTAAGTGACTTGCCCAGGGTCACACACCTAGGAAGTGTTAAGTGTCTGAGGCCAGATGCATCCTTGCATCAGTCAGGTCCTCCTGACTTAGGTGCTGGTGCTCTATCCACTGTGCCACATAGCCATCCCACTTCCATAGTATTCTAACAAACCATCATCAATCCATGCTAAAATCATTGATTCTATATCTCAGATTGAAGTCCCATCTCTTTCTAATCAAACTTCCACCTGAAGAAGAGTTTTTGAAAGTCATTAGGTTGCAATAATGTGGCAAAGAGGCTGATGCTGATTCTATTCCAGCTGCGATTTTACAAGGCAAAGGGTCCACTGATCATACTAAAGGTGAGCTAAATTTTCTGGGTTTTAGAGCAAGAGGTGGTTATCTTTCAGAAGTTCAAGGATGACTCTATCATCCATCTCTATAAAGGAAAAGGATATAGAGGTTGTCCTGTTACACTCTCTCTTAATTACTGTTGGCAAGATTTATGCCAGAGTCCTCCTTAAGAGGCTAATCCTTCACCTAGAAGATGGTCTACCACCCAAAAGTGAGAGAGGCTTCAAGAAAGAGTTGAGGAATGGTCAATATGGTGTTTGTAGCTCAATAACAACAAAGAAATGCAAGGGACAAAATAGAAGTTTGTACACAACATTTGTTAATTTGATCAAGGTCTTTGATATTGTTAGTCATGAGGGCTTGTGGAAAATCATGACAAAATTTGGTTGCTTAGAGAAATTCATTAGTATTGTAT
This sequence comes from Sminthopsis crassicaudata, assembly GCF_048593235.1. NCBI lineage: Eukaryota > Metazoa > Chordata > Mammalia > Dasyuromorphia > Dasyuridae > Sminthopsis > Sminthopsis crassicaudata. The sequence continues at coordinate 369,439,821 of NC_133617.1, forward strand.
GTTATTTCCTGACAGCATATTTGTATGGGTTCTGGATAATAGAAGATGCTCTCATACTTTCCCATAACCAACAGAGTGAAGCAGAACTGTGTTTGTTCCTATGTGCTTTAGCATGATGTATTCAGCAATGTTGTCAGACCCCTTCAATAAGGATGAAAATGGCATCAAGGTCAGCTACCACATTGACGGTAAATTATTTAACTTGAAAAGGCTATAAATCAAGACTAAAGTGAAAAAAGAGTTCATATATGACTTTTTTTTTTTTTTCACAGATGTTGGTGCACTCAATGCAGCCACTGAGACTGAGATAGAACAAAGTAGGGTTGATTCTCTGCAGCTTGTACTAATTTAGGCCTAATGATTAATATCAAGAAAACAGGTTCTCCAAAAGCAAGCACCACACCATTCATACATGGAACCAATAATTACAGCAAATGGAGAAATCTTTAATGGTGTGGTTAAGTTCACTTACTTTGGCATGTACTATGATCCATGTATGTACACATAGATGACTTGGTTGATTCACACATTTCCAGAGTTACCTCAACATTAGGGAGGCTTCAAGGGACAGTGTGGGGAAAAAAGTGATATACGATTGCCTACCAAACAAAGGTCTATAGTATCTTTATGCGAATCTCATAGTCATATGCTTGTGAAACATGGACAATCTACCAGCCTTATGCCAAGAAACTAAACTGTTTCCATTTGTACTATCTTAAGAAGCTTATGAAGATTACCTGACAAGATAAGATACTGGACACTGAGGTTTTTTTCTCGAGCAAAACTTATCAAGCATTCAAACTCTACTATAGAGAGTGCAATTCTGATCGGCTGTCTACTCCATGTACATTAGTCTATAAAACTATTTTATAGAGAAGTCACACAAGGCAAGCAGCTACACAGAGGTCAAAAAAAGTAACATAAGGACATTATATAAGGACACTCTCAAGGTTTCTTGAAAAAATTTTGGAACCACTTGTGAGACACTGTAGTGGCATGGAAGATGACCAAGCATGGCGTTCTAACATCAAAGGTGATATGTGTTCTGTGAGCAAAGTAGAATTGCAATAACTCAAAAGAAACATGAAAAGTGCAAATTTAGAGACATCTCTACTCCAAAAGTTTCACATGAATTATTTGCACCCAACCTGTGATAGAACATTCCAAGCTCTGTTGGGCTGATCAGACCACCTTCTTGTGAGATACACTGCACCTTCTTGACCTCAATATAGTGAAGTTGTTTTGGTCCTCTTTAAGAATGAAGAACGACAACTAATCAACCAACAACTAGCCTCCATTTCCCCACCTGGTTCACTTCTCAACCTTTTATAATCTGATTTCTCATCATTCAATTGAACCTGCCCTCTCCAAAATCATCAATGATCTTTAATTTCCTTTTCTGGCTCATTTTACAAATGAGGAAACAGAGGAAAACCAGACTAAATGACTAGCTATCTGAAGCTATATTTGTATTAAAGTTTTCCTGATAGCAGTCATATGCTGTATCCCCTACCACCTACCTACTTAATGCAGAACATTCAGGTTTCTACCCAACAAATCTGAAAACTGGTCTTTCATACTCAACTTATATATGGAATATATTTCAAAGTGAAATGTCCTATGGGCCTTTCAAATTCAATATTTCCAACAACAAACTAAAAATATTTTTTGAAAAACTCACCCTTTATTAAATTTCCCCATTTATGTCAAGGGCATTAGCATTACTCCAATCTCCTAGATTTCTAACCTTAGCATTAACCTCAATTAAATTTTCTTTCTTATCTGATATATCAGACCATTTTTTCCATTTCCACAACATCTCTCACATCAGTTGCAACTGCAACACATGAAGTCACCAATTTATTTGCATCTTCTTCTTGCTTAAACTATTATAAATGCCTCCTAATTGATCTTAGTGCTTTAAGTGTCTCCCCACACAAATCCAGCTTCCACATAGCTGCCTAAGTGATATTCCTGAAGGGTAAGTGTGCCTATGTCACTCCCCTTTTCAATAAATTCCAGTGATTCCTTTTGATTCCTGAATAAAATACTAATTCTGGCTGCCATTTAAAAGTCTTTCAGAACCTGGTCCCAACCAATCTTTCTAGATTTGTTCACGTTATTTTCCTTTTTCTGCACATGATACAGTCAAATTGGCCTTCTCTCTGTTTCACACATTGATAACCTCTCTTATTTCTGTTTTTTTTCCCCACTGGCTGAACCCTTGACCCCATCCTAGAATGCACTTCCTTCTCACCTCCATTTTACAGAGTTCCTCACTGTCTTCAATACGAAGTTCAAATTCTAACCTCTACATGAAAATTTTTCTATTTCTTCTAACTTCTAGAGCCTTACAATTAGATATTTACTCTACATGTGCTTATCAATGTATATTTTCTCTATAAATAGAATAGTTTCTTGAAAACAAATATTGTTATCTTTTTTTTTTTGCATTCCCATGCACTCACAATACATATTAGGTGCTTAAAAGATGCTTGCTAACTAATTAGAGAAGAAAATGCTATTTAAATACAAGAACAACAAGCTTAAGTTAAAGATAAAACTTGATTTGGAACGTATACATTTTAAAGACTGATACAAAGACTTATGGTATGGAGAGCCTTAAGATTTATTTGTTTTTAAGTAACTATTGTTGTTCAGTCACTTCAGTCATATACAACTCTTCATGACCCCTTTTGGAGTTTTCTTGACAAAGATACTGGAATAGTATGCTATTTCCTTCTCCAAATTATTTTACAAATGAGAAAATTGAAGCAAACAATATTAAATGATTTGTCCAGGGTCAAACAGCTGATAAATGTCTGAAGCCATATCTGAACTCAGGTCTTCCTAACTCCAAACCAAGTATTCAAACCACCATGCTACCTAGCTGTGCCAAAATGTGAAGGCAAACTTCAAAAGACTGAAGAAAAAGAGCTTTTTAGGGTTGCTTGTTTTCCTTTTAAAGATACAAGCTCTTTGTAAGTGCATATTACAGTCCATTATATGAATAATGAATAAAGAAGCCTCTTGACTGAGTCCCCATTAACTACACATACCTCTCTTTATATATATATATATATATATATATATATATATATATATATATATATATATATATATATATATATATATATATAAATAATATATATAATAGTCTATACATAGTAGCTAATCTGAATTACTCCCAAATTATTTCAGTATTCTTTTGTAAGATTACAGATAAAAATATTTAAGTCTTTAAAGAACCAAATATACATATAGGAGAATGTTTAGATCAATTGATTTTCAAAACCAATCTAATTTTAACCTAACAATTCTGTTGCTGTTCAGTCATTTCAATCATATCCAACTCTTCATGACCCCATTTGGGGTTTTCTTGACAAAGATACTGGAATGGTTTGCTATTTCTTTCTTCAGCTCATTTTGCAAATGAGAAAATTAAGACAAAAAACATTAAATGACTTGTCTAGGGTCACACAGGTGATAAATGTCTGAAGCCATATCTGAACTCAGGTCATTAATAGCAAAGATCTGTCAATATCCTTCTGGAGAGGACATCCTAGATGAGGATTATACTTATGTTCTATCACTTCTGTCATTACTAAATTGGGGAAATGGTAGAGAATATAAAGTTATAATAGTCATCCAAGGAATGAAAATGCTAAGAGTCAAGGAATATAGTATTCAGAGGTTCTTCCTTACCTTTTCCAGATGCCATTTCTTCACCACTTACCCCCGCCACCTCCCTAAAAAGCCCACCTTAGGAGAATAAAGGATTACTTGATTCCCTAAATTGAATTCAACTTTCTTATCCTCTACTTTTAGCACTAAAACTTGGGGGGGGGGGAGGTGTAGAAATTCTTGTAAAACATACTGAAAAGAAAATATTTTGTCACTATTTTTTTTCTTTTCAATTTCCCTTCCCTTGTTTTCTAAGAATTAACCAAGGACATTTCACTAAAAATGATTTATTCCATACAAGTAACAGACTAAGAAAATAGTCAGCCAAGCTTTTCTATTTTTACTGTTATTATTACTTCATAGTATCCACTAATAAACTATTTTAATGTTTTAAAATGGCATACACAACTACTACAGATCACCTGTAATTCAACATTAAAGTCAATTTTAAAGTGCTACTGTCTAACCAGAAACAAAGAAAGAAAAACACATATAATCTGAAGGGACCCACATTTTGCAAGGGGCACAAAACATTCTCTTAAAGTCAGAATTTGTATAATGAATAGATGTTTTAGTCATGGAAATTTCTTTTACAAACGGTCTACCCTAAAGTCTCAAAATCCAGTTTATCTAAGAAGAAAAAATAGAAAAGTCTGGCAAACAAAAAATAGTGCTAAACTGAGAAATTGCATACATACATACACAAAATTGTATGAAATATCTTTTACTTTGTCCCTAATAAGATAGAAAGTGTACAGCAAATAGATTAAGAAAATAAGAAAAACCACCAATTTTGCCATCTCTGACCTAGATTCAAAAAAGTAATTGTTCACCTCTAATATAAATGTTTGTTGTAAAGTTATGGTTTTTAAACTAGGAATCTTCTGATTCACATTCACTTAAGAATATGAATTATGTGTCTTGATATTGCATATACTGACAGATGCAGACTTTTTGCTCAATTGGTTCTACTTAGCCATCTTTCTTTGTTATAAGGGAAGGCTCATCTACACCCAGAGAACTGGACTACTAAATTGTTGTGTTTGCTTGCATTTTGTTTTCTTACTCATTTACTTTCTTTTTTTGTGCAGCAAGAGAATTGTATAAATATGTTTATACATATTGGATTTAACATATATTTTAACATGTTTAATATATATTGGATTGCTTTCCATCTAGGGGAGGGGATGGGGGAAGGAGGAGAAAATCTGAAACACAAGGCTATGCAAGGGTCAATGTTGTCAAATTATCCATGCATATGTTTTGAAAATAAAAAGATTTAAAAAAAAAAAAAAGAAAAAGAAAGAAAAAACAAGGGAATGCTCAAGAGGTTTAAGGGTAGGAAAATATATCTGAAAAATTAATGTGAAATAGATAATCAACTAAACTTTACTTAAGTGCACATAGAAAAAGTCCAATGCAAACAAAACAATAGATTTCACTTAAATAACCCAAATCAAATCTTAGAAGCAGCATAAAGAATGCTAAGAGGCAAGACAGTTTGCTAGACTTAGAGACAATAAGATCTATGCTCAAATCCCAATTCTAACACATTAATCTAAGTCTAACACACTATTCAATGAGTCCAAAATGGAACTCGTAATCTTGTTTCCCATACTCACCTCACATCTGAACTTCTTTATATCTATTGAGTATATAAGCCATCCATCCAATCATGGCACCCAAGTTGGCAACCTAAGACTTATCTAGTCTTCTACATAGCTAATCAATTACAATTACCAAGTCTTGTTCTATTTTACTTTCATAGCATCTCTCCTATCTGGTTATGTCTCCTCTTTATTCACATGGTCACCATTCTTTTTCAGGGTTTTAAGATCTCTCAAATGGATTACCACTTCATTACAGTCTCAACTGCTCTCAATAGTCCTCACCTTCAAAAATTCTTGAATGAAATATTGTAAAGAATTAAATGTGTTCCAGAGAAGGAACACTGGGAAATGAGCATAAACTGTTTTTCTTCCCAGGTTATTTTTACCTTCTGAATCCAATTCTTCCTGTGCAACAAGAAATTCAGTTCTGCACACATATATTGTATCTAGGATATATTATAACATATCTAACATGTATAAGACTGCCTGCCATCTAGGGGAAGGAGTGGAGGGAAGGAAGGGAAAAATCTGAACAGAAGTGAGTACAAGGGATAATGCTGTTAAAAAATTACCCATGTATATGTACTATCAAAAAAAAGTTATAATTATAAAATTATTAAAAATGTCAAAAAAAAGAGAATCAAATGTGTTTAAGAAAATAACCTTATTTTTATAAAACTTAAAAGCACTATGTAACTAGCAATTATTATTTTTTATTATCATCCCCTTAATTTTACTTCAAAGTTCCAATTTCTGCCCAATCCATTTTCCACGCCTACCAAAATAATCTTCCCAAGTAGTGAGCCTAAACATGCAATCTTGCCCCCATCACTTTTTAATTCTAAGAGATAAAATAGAAACTCTTTGGTCTGACATTTAAAACTCTCAACAATTTGTTTCCAAACTACCTTTTCAGATTTATTTCACATTATTTCTTTTCACACACTCTAAAGGCCGAGACAAACTGAACTTCTAGTTAACATCAAAACCCAACAACTATCTTCCTTCTTCCATGTCTTCAAAGACAGAGAGTTTTTGCTTCATACAGGTAATAATACATGTAATTCCCTTCTCACACTCAACTTTCTTAGCATCTTAAGAGCCACATGCTCTGTAAAAACCTCTCTCAATCCTCCCATGTTGTTATTTTATGACTCACATAGATAGTGGCTTTTAAGATATAAGGTCATCTAATTCTGGGAGGAACACATGACAGAATCAAAATTCAAGAAAGATTTTGACACAGTATATGAAAATAAACAAAATAAAACATCATAAATGCAAAATGAACTTTTGGACTTCCACTTAAGAGCCAAAATGTCAATTACATGGAATAAAAAATCCAGATGAACATTAGTCTATGTGATAAATGAATCAATAGTATAAATCAGCTATTAAAATAAATAAGGGTCTTCAAATGCATTTAAGTTAAGAGGTATGTCATATACTGACCTGACTACAGAAAGATATAATTTTCAAATTTGGGCTTCACTCCTTTAAAAAAAAAAAGAAAAAAAGTACTTCATAATATCAATAATTATTGGCATACACATATAGAAAAAGTAAAAGGGTATGTGAAGAAACTAGACATGAATATATGTAAATGTAATTAAAAGAAATGAGGGTGTTGGTTTAGTTTGGGAAAGAAAGAGGTATAAATACTAAACTTATTCTTAAGGAGCTTCAGAAGATTTTAATGAGATACTTTATCAAATGCTTTGCTAAAGCCTAGGTAATCTATATAAAAACATTTTTGTGATCTGCTAATAAGTATCTATGTACAAAAGAAGGAAGGTACAGAAGATGAACATAAGAATGTGGAATGATTCTATAAAAAATATTAAAGCTCAGAATGAGGCAGGACTGGTGAGCAAAGGTTAAGGACAACAAAAAAAGTTTTCTAGCTATATTGGGTGAAAGAATAATCAAAGAATGGTGAGGACTACACCTTGGTGTGGACAAAACAATGATAAATGACAACAAACAGAAGCAGAACTTCTGAGTTCTTTGTATGTTTTGGTCTTTGCTCTCTCAAGAAATGCATTAGAACTGCACTAGAAAATGACATGGGGAAAAATAGCCAACAGGGAGTTGATATTCAAGTTCTGGGACTATAATAAAGGATCAAATGAATTAATAATATTAAATTCTAAAATTCCAGTTGAACTAGGAAAGAAAAAGTAAAAAAAGCTGGCAAGCACCTGATCATCACAGATATTTACCTTGCTCAGAAAAAAAGCATTTTCAAATATTAAAAAAGCAGATATAATTGCAAAATTACTGCCAAAAGCATTTGAATGAGCATGAAAAAGAAGAGAGATGGAAGTCCTTTGTTCCCTATTATTGCCACCTTGCTGCCAAGGGACCTTGGATATTTTACATATGCTGCTAAACAAAAATGAAGGAAAAAAATCACGAAACTATGCTAATCTCAACTGGGCCTTCACTACTGCAAGGTAATTCCTTTTTATCCTCCTACTTAGCTCACTAACCTTCTGCCACTAATTCCATCCCATTTAAATATGAAGGGTGACCCTTCTCTTTGTCAAGGTTAAACTTCCTACATGAACAAATAATCCCATGCCATCCCATTTTCTCCAGCAGTTTGGAGCCTCTATCATCCCCACACTCTCACTCATCTTCAATCTTTCACTACCTACATGTTGTTTCTTTACTACTTATAAACACACCTGTATCCTCCATCCTCAAAAAAAACCCCTCCTTTGATCTATTCTCACTAATTAGCATCACATCTCTCCTATCTTTTGTGGCTAAACTTTTCAAGTAGGGGCCTCTACTTCATCTACTCTTACTCTCCTAATTCTCTACAGTGTGGCTTCTGATCTCATCATTCAAATGAAAATAGCTATGTAATTTACAGTAATGATTTCTTAATTGCCAAATCTAACAGCCTTTCCTCAATTCACACCTTTCTAAGACTTTAACAGCTGGGGCTATTCTCTTTTCCTGGATCCTTCTATACGAAGTCTTTCCTAATTTAGCTTAATTTTAGCATGCTCTTAGTGGTAAATCTTTCCTATATATATCATGTATATAGTTCAACTGTATATAGCTATTTCAGCATCCTGCCTTTCCCCCACATTAGAATGTGAGCTCCTTGTGGGCAGGAAGTAAGCACTTAATGCTTACAGACAGATTCTTTAGAAGCAAAAAAAAAAAAAAAAAAAAAGTTCCAATTTTCAGAGAGACAGAGAGAAGGAAAGGAAAAAAGAGGAAGGAAGAGGGGGGAGAAAGAGAAAGCATATAACTTGACTTTGATTTCCAAGAAAATTCTAGAATGGATCATGAGTGGTTAGTGAAAAGCTAGGGGGGGAAAAAAAAAAAAAAAAAAAAAAAGCAATGATAATTACTAAGAGCCAGCATGATTTCTCAACAAGAATAGATCATGACAGACTAATTTTACTTCCTTTTTGAGAGTTAATAAAATAGTTGAACAGGGGAATTCTGGAGGCATATTTTAGAAAATCATCTCATGATATGAAAGATGTAGTAAAATGTGATAACAATTAGATGGATTCAGAACAAGTTGAATGGTAGGACTCAGGAGTCATTAAGGATTCAATGTTAACTTGGCAAGAGATCTCCAATGCCTTGCTACTGAAATTCATATGTGGCTCTGTGCTATTTAACATTTTTTTTTTTTTAAATCAAGGATTTGGATAAAGTCAGACATGACAAGCTTATCAAATCTGCAGTTGACAGCAAGCTGTAAGGGATAGCTAATAAAAATGGAAAAGTATTTTAGTGGCCATCTGGTCTAACACATATACAAAAAAGAATTCCCACTACAATTTATCTGACAAATTGGTTAGATCTAGCAACTATCTCACTAGGCATTATTTCTGGATAGCTCTTTATAATATCTAAGAAGTTTTTCCTGACATCAAGTGTCATCGCCTGTCCCTCCTCCCCCAAAAATACTTGCTTTTAGTTACTTCTAATAATTGATGACTAAAAAGATCCAAAGCTACCATCACTAGATTGAATCTATGAAGATAGACTTCAATAGAAATAAATGTAATGCCTTACCATTTGTGTTAAAAAACAAACAATAATAAAACTTCACAAATATAAGATGAGAAAGAAATGGACAGGAATGTTTGACCTGAGGTTTTTTTAGTGAACTGCAAGAGCATATTAATCAGCACTGTTTCAGAAGAGCTGAAAATACCATTTTGGGCTACCTTAAGAATGGCAAAGCTTCCAGAAATAGGGGGATATTACTCTTGTACTTTGCCTTGGTAATAACACATTTTTTAAAGTACTGTGTACAGTTCTGGGACTTACAATTTAAGGATAGTGATATGCTAGAGATCATTCAAAATGCAAAAAATGGTGAAGGGCCCTGAGACCATGTCACAGATGAAGATTAGCTGAAGGAAAGGAAAGAAAATATTCAAGGAGATAAAATAGCTATCTTTAAGAATGTGAAAAAATGTTGGGTGAAAGTAGTATTATTCTTTTTGGTCTAATAGAAGAATTAGCAGCAACTGAATGAAAGGAAGTTATTATTTAAGAAAAACTCGGTACCAGGAAAAGCATTTTAACAGTGAGAACTAACCAAAAGTAAAATAGATGTCTCTTATTAGATATTTCCAAGCAGAGGCTGTATGATAATTTGTGGGGATTTTTATTTATTTAGCATTTTATTTCTCCCCTTATAGGTAAAAACAATCTTTAATATTTGTTTTTAAAACTCAACAGACAGTTCAAAACTCTCTCCCTTCCTCCTTACCACACCTTCTCATTGAGAAATACTGATTATACATGTATATTCATGCAAAACATTTCCATATTGGTCATGTCATGAAAATATAAGACCCCCCCCCAAAAAAAACACTAAAGAAAAATAAAGTGATGAAAATATAGTTCAATTTGTATTCAGACACCTTCATTTCTTTCTTTGGGGATGAATAGCATTTTTCATCACAAGTCCTTCAGAGTTGCTTAGGATCATTGTATTGTTGATATATAAGATATATATTGTATATATCGTAGTCATTTACAGCTGATCATACCATAGTTTTGTTGTTACTTTATACATAAACATTTCACTTTTGCATCACAGCTCGTTTAAGTCTTACCAGGTTTTTCTGAAAGCATCCTGCTCATCATTTCTACAGGCACAATAGTATTCCATCATAAAATCACATGCCACAATTTGTTTAGCTATTACTAATTCATAGACATCTCTCAATTTCCAACTTTTTTGCCACACACACACAAAAAAGCTTCTATAAACATTTTTATACATATAGGTCCTTGTCCTTTTTTCTTTTTATCTCTTTTGGGACACAGATCTAGTAATGGTATTGCTAGGTTAAAGGATATATATACATAGTTTTATAAACTTTTAGGCATAGTTTTAAATCACTCTACACAATGATTAAATCAGTTTACAAGTCTATTAAGAGTGTATTAATGCCAAATTTTCCCTGCATCTCCAACATTTGTCATTTTCCTTTTCTGTCCTATTAGCCATTCAATAGGTATGAGGCAGTACCTCAGGTGGAATGGAAAATACTTGTATCCAAAGAAAGAACTATGAAGACTGAATAGGAAAGCCTACTTTTTTCCACCGTTTTTGGTTGCTTTCTTCCTCTTTCTCATAGTTTTCCCCTTCTGTTCCGATTTTTCTCTTATAATGTAACTGTTGGAAATGTTTAAAACAATTGTACATGTGTAACTTATATCAAATTGTTTGCTGTCTGGAAGAAGAGGAAGGTAAAGGAGGGAGAAAAAAATTGAACTCAAAATCTTACAAAAATGAATGGTGAAAACTATCTTTACATGTAATTAGAAAAGTAAATTATTATTGAGAAAAAAATTAAATAAAGTAAGCTCTGCCTTCCAGGATGGAAGGCATACTATCCCAGGCTTCAAGGGTTTTATTCAGCTGTTTTCAGGTTTTCCAAGGTTATATGACCTAAAGAAAGGTGTGCTTACTAGTCTCCTGGCTTGTGAGCAACTACAAACACTCTTTTCTGCCTTGGAAATATGATGACACATGCTTTTGTGTGCTCCTCACAATGAGATTGAGAGCTGAATCCAAGTATGCACAAAGCAATAAAGCCCTGCCTCAGTGATAGCAAAAGACCTTTATAATCTCCATTAAAAAAAAAAAAAATTGTTTATTGCTGCAGCTTCCTTTCTTACCTTTATTTTTATTATTAAAACTGTTTATTTTCAAAACATATGCATAAATAATTTTCAACATTCACCCTTGCAAAAACCTATTCCAAATTTTTTTTCCCTCTCTTTTCCCCACTTCCCTCTTAGACAGCAAGTAATCCAATATATGTTAAAACATTATAAACATATATAATCTACTTCTGACCAGTTGTTTGACCTCCATTACCATCTGTGGGCTGAGAGCTCCAGTTGCTGCTTTTGATAAAGTGCCTCCAAAGGCATGCTCTTGGTTTGCTGGAGCTGTGCTGGCTTGGTCTGTGCTGGGCTGTGCTCCACTTTTGCCCAGGTGAGACAGACCTTTTCTGCTGACTTTCTAAGTTGACTCTGGCAGAAATTTTTTTTTTCACCCCACACCACTCCAGGATTGTTTTATGGCATTATTTTAAAACTGTAGATGGGTTGAGAGAACTCAAGCAAATTACTGCCTTTTCTTCACTACCATGACTCCACCTCCAACTTTTGGAGATGTTTTTGTGAGTGTAGGTTAGACTAGACAAAGTCTCTTCCAAAAATAAAAATTGATTCTATAGTTTTGAGGGGATAGATTTAAGCTCATTGTAAGTATAGAACTAATATTAGAGCTTTATCCAAGGCCAAGTATCAATTTCTTCTCAAAGTGTTCATGGTGTTGAATGACCGGTCTGTCAAGAAATGTTTCAAGGTGATAACTACCTGCAATAGATGAAAGGTTGAACTAAACACTAAGATTTTTCCAAAATTCTCCTTCCAAGACTATAAATTAATAAAGAGCAAGAACCATATTTTATATTTCTCTGTATTCCTTAAAATGCTTTACATAGAATAATAAGTGATGAATGACTGTTTTGGTAAGGCACCTGTTTATACTCCCAGTTTTTGAGATTATGGCTTCAAAAATCAAATTACTTTCCAGTAATACGGATAAAAAAATTGATGTCTAGCATAGATCATATCGAACCCAAAAATCTACTCCAGTTGAGTAGAAAGGTATTAGAATGAAATCCAAAAAAGTCAAAAATCAAAAATAGTACACTACTGAAATGACTTCAGCATTTAAAATGTTTAAGGCCAGTGCCTACTTCATAAACTAAGAACTTCCTAAAATTGCCATTACCTAAAAGATATCCACACCTTTAAACACAGCTGAAATATTAGAGCTATCCCAAATTAGAACAGAGGGTAATAGTGGAAATTCCCTAGCCAGGATGTTTTAAGAATAGAATCGACACCCATTTGTTTGGCTTGGCTTCCTGGAAGTAGAGAGACAGACTAGGTGATCTCTTAAAATCTATTATTCTTCAAATTGAAAAATTCTGTTTATGGTCCTGTCACACATTTCTATCTTTAAGAACAGTAGTTGCCTGCAAACTAAATGGACAAAATATAATCACCACCACCGAACAGCACAAAGCAGCTCCAAGTAATCTAAAAGTAAATACTTATATTCTAATAGTACCTGAGAATTTCCCAAAACAACCTTTTAAAGTTTTATGAAACAAAAATTTGATGGTCAGACCACTTTCTTCAAAAATATACACTTTTGATACACTTTCTAGGTTTGTCCTGTTCACATTTATCATCTAATCATCCCAGCAGTGGCATACTTTTAAAAAAATTTAACTTTCAAGACAGCTAGATGGTTCAGTGGAGATAGTACCAGCACTGAAGTGAGGAGGATCTGAATTCAAATCCAGTCTCAAACAACACTTGTGATCCTGGGCAAATCAGGTAATCCCAATTGCCTCATTCCCTCCTCTCCCCACCCCCCACCTCCCCAAAAAATTCTCTTTTAAAATTAACTTTCTGCAAAATTAATGAAGTAACAGTACATTAAAACTAATACATCATTTATTGAAGTCCACTAATTATGCAAATGCTATAAGAAACACTAAGTCACACAGCAATAATACCAAGTATTCTTTCTCACTGTTCTTAGTTGAACATTTATTCAAAGTCTAATTCAGAATGTAAACAATCTCTTTAAAAGCAAGTCTTACCAGTTTAAGCACTGTTCATGCCAATTGTAGGTGGAAAAATAGAAAAAAAAAAAAATTTAACCAAATCAAAGAGAAAGAAAATATAAAAATGAAGAGGAAGATGATGGCTCTAAAATGCTTTTTAACCCTTGTATAAAACTTTGATATTATTTCCATTAGAAGCCAATTTTAGCTTGATTCAGAAAAAAAGATTTGTTACACTTCTTGTCTCTATATCCTTGTTGTACTGAATCACTTTTCTCAAAAGTAATCATTCTTCTAATTCCCAAACATAATAGCCTTTTCTCAGCCATCATTCTTTTTGAACTCCATGCAATACATACAATAATGCTGACACTTATGATACTTGCTAATTCCCCTGACTTCCAGGACTTCACTTTTCTGATCACTCATACAACTTATGTAAATCACTTAGTAGACTTAAGTTCACAATTCAATGAACATTAATAATTTACCTTAATTCAATTCAAGGAGAAATTCCACATTTACTAAGTTTCTACACTATAAATCTAACCCAATTTGGAAATGTTAAACTAGGTTATTCCCTAGTAAATGCTCTGAAATAAATCTTGCTTCCAAGCTAAATTATTAGCATCTAATCTCAAATGTAGCATTATTAAGAAATATATAATATCTTATTCTCAGTTTGAGATGCCCAGGGGAACATCCATTTCAAAATGTCCAGTAAGCAGTTGGTGATACAGACTACAGCATAGATGAGAGACTAGCTGTAGTAGAATTGAGAGTTAATTTGAATACAAATGATAATTAAATCCATGGCAATTGAGAAGTCTACCAAGAGAGAATGTAGAAATGATGACAAAGGAAAGAACTTTGGGATATATCCAGTTGGAGGATGTCATATGGATAATTAACCAGCAAAAAACCCCACTGTTTTTTCCCTCTCTTCTCTTTTTAATTTTTGTTATAATGGGTGGCTCTTTGAATAGGAAGAGATATATTTTTGGAAATAAAGATAATGTTTTTAAAAAGTACCTATAAAAATTAAAGGGGAAAAAAACACACTGAAGTTCTCTGGTATAAAAACAGATCTAGGTTGGAGTTGTGAGCCAATTACTAAATTCCTTGAAAAAGGAGAGAGAACAAGAAAGAGCTGGTAGCCAACCAGGACATGGAATGGGCAATATGTTTGGGCAGTTATCCCCAAAACATGCAAAGGTGCTTAGTGATGGCAGCAGAAGTAAGATTTGGAAATGGCAATGGGGAAGAAATATGTTGACTCCCTCTCCAATACAAGTGTGTTGAGGAAACAAGAAATGCTACTAACAGTATTGGAAAGGATTACCAATGGATACAGTTGTGAGCTAAGTCTTCATGAACAATAGAAGGAACATGAAAGGAAAAAAAAAAAAAAAGTAGAAAGTGAAAGAAAATTTGTTAATAATATGATGATATAATGGGGTTAGCAACAGTAGAAAGGATGAAGAACTGGAGTATGACATAAGACAGATAAAGAGTTCAGTACATGAGAATGACAGAATTGAAGTAGAGGTTGAAGAGAAGGAATAGTGGTTTTGCATGAGAATGAATTTATAATCACTGGAATTGGGAGTATAAAATGTAGGAAGGATTAATTCAGACAAGAAACCATGTTAAGTATCTCAGCTTTATGCTATCAGTCAGTAAACATTTATTAAGTACCTACTATATGTCAAACATGTGCTAATAAGCTTATTTGCCCAAATTGGCTCTTCTACAGACAGCCTTAAGTATGTCAATAATAATAATTATATATATATATATATATATATATATATATATATATATATATATATATATATATATATATATATATGTCAACGAGTATTGTAATTAGTAAAATTCCAAGTAAACCCAATAAATAGCAAGAAGATAGAAATGTAGAGTTGACCTCTGAAACTGAAATGGTCAGATTTCAAAAATAAAAATAGAATTAAAATAATTTTTAATGGAGAAAAATTCCTTGGTGTGGTACAAACACAGCAGAGAATACCTGAAATATTGAAATGGTTTTCAATAAACAACCTGGGGAGACAGTACAGTATAGTGAAAAGGACATAGACATATAATTAAAATAATTGTTTAAAACTATGGTTCCACAATTTAAATGCCCAATCTTGGTGGCCCTAAGTTTCCACTTATGGAAAGCAATTTTATATTGCACAACAATAATCAAAGTTGTAGTAAAGAGTCACTTGATTGAAAATGTTAAGTATTTTAAGAAAACTATTAAGGACTGTGATTATATCAGTAAAGGGACCTCTCAGGTGAGGAGGCTCCCTTTACTAACGCAGGTCAGCACTTTCTCTGTAACAAAGTCTTAGAGCAGGGTGGGGAACGCCCTGCCCATAAAATCATTTACTAAAGCAACAGCAGGTGATAATGAACTGAAAGCTAGGTACTGCTTGAATACAAAAGTTGATAATTTTGTATGGCCTGCAAATGATATTATAAATAAATGGCCCGTGGCAGAAAAAAAGGTTCCTCACCCTGTCTTAGAGAGTTGCTGTACCTTCCCTAAATTTGATGGAGGAAGGAATGAAGGGAGATGACAGGATTTCTCCCTTGCAGTATTGTCAAATTCATTGTTTAGCCACCTGTTAACGTGAAGCGATTCAACATCCTTTCCTTTCATGATTCCCTTACAATTCCTGAATTCCTACCTAGACTCTATGCAAAAGTTCTAAAATAATGGGAAATTTAAAGCCAAGAAAAAAGTGCTGAATTGGAATATTTGAATAATAGTTCAATTATTTACAATGCAGAATGCTATCCAGTTCAGTAATTTTTAAGCAAATATCACTGGACATCCATCAAGCTTATTTATATTCACAAATCAGAGACTGTTCCTTAAAATGACATAATGTGAATATGGAACACAAAATGAAATTACTCAGTGTTAGCATTTTCTTTGGTCCCAAGGCCAACAAGGCCCTTCTCAAGTGTCCTTAGCTTTTTTCTTCCTACCCATAACATTCTTTCTTCCCCTATATTAGTAGTCAAACTCCATTCAACAAATATTATTTCTTCCTCCCCTTTGAACCAAGGTCCTTCTACTCCAGGTAAAATTTTCAAAAGATTCTCATTTCCTGACAATCACCAACCTAGCTTTTAAAAAAAGAAAGAGCAAGCTGCAAGCTTTAAAATTTTTTTTCAATATTCCATGAAAAATTTAAACATTACTTCCCATCTGTACCATAAAAAAAAAATGTACTCTTTATGCTACCTATAATGCTCAAACTACATTATTTAAACAAATGAGACACTACAAAAATTACTGGTACTAAGGCCATTATTTTCCCTCTATGAAGAGAAAAGCTTTATATTTATATTAAAAAAAAAAATCTCATTTTCCCCATTGTCCCACTGTTCTATTAGTTCTATACTAGTAATATATACTATATATAGTATAACTATACTAAATATACTATATACTAAATAATACAAAAATCTACCCAATTAGTTGTGAACTATAATGGTACATTCTTGAAAGAGAAAAATCATTCACAGAATACTTGAAATGATGAGGCCAAAAAAATGAACGAGTCAATTCAATATGGTAAAATGATTAATTCTGAAACAGAAGCAAAGAATAGGTCAGTTGTTAGCTATCACTGAGATTCACTGACAGCAAAGGTAATATGGGGGGGGGTGGGGGGAAGGCTAGTTGCCCTGGTAGAAAAATGCCAGACAAAAGAATATGCCAAATGGAACGTTTGACAAGTTATTTTTTTAGAGTCTGTGAACAGCTAATTTCTATTTTGCAAAGTTCTATTATTTCCTATCTAGCATAGTCAATATTAATATACTTAAGACTATGTTACTAGTAGCATTACATGCAAAAACTTGTAATCAGTGATTAGTTCATAGACTGCATGATGAAACAAACTTAAGCACACAAGCTATTTCAATGAAGTTTTTTCCCCTTAATCCTAAAAAAAAAAAAAAAATTAAAAATCATTTTTAGATTAATCTTATTAAATACTGGCACCAAGAAAAATTATTAAGTTTTTTTTTTTCTTTTCTGGGAAAAATGCTACAAAAATCAAGATAAATACCAATTTAGTATATACAATTTACCTAAATATTAAAGATGTTCTTTATACACTGATGACTGAAGTGTTGACCAAGGAAAAAAATGAGCTGGAGATTAAAAAAAAAAAAGTTTTTTTTACAATACACTCAAGATGCACTGATTCCCCAAAAGTGACAGAACTTCATAATCTTAATATGATCTAAATATTTATTCCTTAACCTAACTTCCTCAATGTTCAAGGAAATGACTTTATGAAATGCATGAAACCGTTGTTAATTGCAAAAAATACACATCTAATACCATGACACTGAAACATTTTTTCCAAGTGACTTGAAACTTTGTTAACTTTTGCCTATAAATTTAAGTTTGCTATTCCTTTAAGATGATCAACCTAAGAACCATACAACACTTACCTTGGTATTGTTACACATTTCGTATTACAGTTTTGAGTAGTGATAGCTTTTTCAAGTTCATCTAATCTTCCAGTTTTCTTTAGCTTCTTCACCAAACTTTTAACTGCTTTCTCACACCATTTTTCTTCCTGTCCATTCTGTTCTCCACCACCTGCTCCTCCAGAACCACTGGCAGATTTCTTCCATCCCAACAGCCTCTTCACAACTGGTGGAGTGAATGGTAAGATAGATGACATGTTCTTACCAGACAGCAGCAATCTCCAGAAAGAAAGAGGCCTTCTTTATCCAACCTAGAAAAAAATATCAAAGCTTAAGTTAGAAAAGAACTCCAAAATCAAATAATAATTTTAGTCAGATTACGTAAAAAGAGATCAATTTAGAGAATTTAGGGAAAATTGTGACAAAAATGCTTGAAGTTTAACTTATACACAAAATTAATTATTTCCAATTACATATCTTTTAAAACTTCTATTCTTCAAAACTGTACTTCAGGAGTATTTGGATGAAGAATATAATTTTAATCAATTATGAAGAATCTTTTTAAAAAAAGACTTGAAATTTAAATAATATATCTGTCCCTTAAATCATCGAATATGAAAACAATACTACTGTTCTAAATAACTTTGAGGGTTTAAGTATAACAAATGTCTTCAGAAATAAGGGCAGGAACACACACACACACACACACACACACACACACACACACACACACACACACAAATCTATTAAAACCTCATGACAGCAGATTTGCAAATATCTTAGTCTTTCCCCACCATTAAAATTCCATCAGTTTTATTTCCCACAAGAGATCAGAGGGGAAAAAGTGCAATCCATTGAATTAAAAAACTTTTAAAATTAACAGAGAAGAAAGTGACTAAAATGTTCATCACAGCACTGAAGCAGAGATCCTCACTGCTAGTAATATACAATGCCAGAGGGTCAAAGAGAGTGAAGGGTAAAATTCACAACAAAAATTTATAATAGTGGCGGCTAGGTGGTGCAGTAGACAAAACAGCAGCCCGGAAGTCAGGAGGACCTGAGTTCGAATTTGATCTCAGACACTTAACACTTCCTGTATGACCAAGTCACTTAACCCCAATTGCTTCAGCCAAAAAAAAAGAAAAGAAAAGAAAAAGAAATTCACACACACACACACACACTATATATATATATATATATATATATATATATATATATATAGTAACACCGAAGATTCCCAGTGATTGTCAAATGGCTAAACTAAATATGGTACCTGAATGTAAGAGAATATAACTGTGCATTGAAAAAAATAAACAAATGAATGAATAAACAAGATAGGAGATAGGAGATTAGCTGAAATGTTATCAAGTAAAATCAACAGAACCCCCCCCCCAAAAAAAACCCAAAACCATACACAATAGCTACAACAATGTAAATGGAAAGAACAACAATCAAAACTGAGCATCATGTTTGACCCAAAGAGATGAGAAAAATTTACTTTTATCTCTTTTTTTACTTGGGAGGGAGGAAATTCTCACGCTGTCTCCTGATTTTCAGAGAACAACCAAGATAGATAAGTTTATAACAGCATAATAATATCACAAATCAATGGTTTTAACTTTGTTTTTATTGGAACGTTAGCACAAAAAGATCACAAAATTCTAGGGAATTAGTGAGAAATGTTTTGCAAGATAACCAATTTTATCTGTGTACTGGTTACTGTGTTAGAATAAATACATATGTCTGAAGCTGTTATTGAACTCAGGAAATTCCTGGTTCCAGATTCACTATTTCTTTTTCTTTTTAATTTTAATAGTATTTTATTTTTCCAATTACATATATAAAAAAGTTTTTAAACATTCACTTTTGTAAAATTTTGAGTTCCTAATTTTTTTCTCCTTCCTTTATCTCTTTCCTTCCCTTTGATATAGGTTAAACATATACAATCACTTTAAACATATTTCCATATCAGTCATCTGTTACAGAAAAACCAAGACAAAAGGGAAAAACCATGAAAAAGAAAAAGCAAACAAACAAAAGAGGTGAAAATAGTATGCTTTGATCCACATTCCATCTCCACAGTTCTCTCTGGATGCAAATGGTATTTTCTATCTCATGACTATTGGGATTGTCTTGAATCTCTGCACTGTTTTTGAGAAGTCATGTCTATCATAGTTTGATATTATTATGCTGTTTTTATGCACAATGTTCTCCTGGTTCTACTCATTTCACTCAGTATCAGTTCATATTAAGTCTTTCCAGGTTTTTCTGAAATTGGCCTACTCATTATTTCTTATGGAACAATAATAATATTTAATTACATTCGTATACTATAACTTATTCAGTCATTCCCCAATTGATGGGCATCTACTTAATTTCCCATTTATTGCCACTACAAAAAAAAGTGCTGCTACCAAAATTTTTGCATATGTGGGGTCCTTTTTCAACTCTTTTATAATCTCTTTGGGATACAGAACCAGTAGTGATGCTGCTCAATTAAAGGGTGTGCACAACATTATAGCCCTTTGGGTATCCTCCAAATTGCTCTCCAGAATAGCTGGATCCACCAACAATGAATTATAAACTCGGTATTTTCTGTAATTATTCTTTTACAATGTAGAGTTTCTTAAACTTTTCCACTCATGGCCCCCCTTTTGCCCAACAACTTTTTACATGACCCTGTGTTATGGGCCAGAACTTGAAATAAAGTACTAAGTAAGTGGAATTGAGGAGAGAATGGTTAAATCTAGTTTACCATCGATTTAATCCTACAACAAATAATGGTTTCCTAGTGATATAACGATTAGTGTATACTCAGTGTGGAACATATAAGGAGACGCTGTCAGGGCCAGAAAGGAGAAGCCCACTAGAAGCTCTTGGAGCCTCAGTCAGGATTCAGTCAAAGAGAAGCCAGAGAAGGCAGTAGGGCAGAACAAAGGAAGACAGAGAAGTGGTGGCAGGCTATCCGGTGGAGAACACTGAAACCAAGATCCAAAAAGCCTCCAGAAAACTAGCCAAACCCCAAGTGAAAGAGATAAGACTCTGAAGGAGACAATAAAGGATTTGGACTTTAATCCCTGGCTGCATTTGGAGTGATTACACTGAAATGAAACTAAGGCTGTCTCCAGAAGCCCCCCAAGAAACCTGCTCTCAGAGAACATTACAATTTAGAGAAGAATATTACAAAACCCTGGGTATATAAGTATTTTAAATAGATATACAAATCAAACATTTATTGGTAATAAATCATAATTTCATAATCTCTACATCCAGTTATAACAGCCTATGCGGAGTCACAAATTACAGTTTAAGAAGCTGGATTATAAAGAATTGCTCTCTGGAACTGGGAAGAGGGAGAGAGATTTTGCAAAATGAAGGTAATATAAAAACAAAACACATCAAATATTTTTAAATGGATTAAGTAAGTATTCTAGAAATAAGACTAATAGAAGAATGAATATACATGTGGGCAACTGACCTACAGTGCAGGATCCATTAAGTGTTATTTGCATTTTATGAGCAGCTTTTAGGAAAACTTTCAAGGTGCAATATATTTGTTTTTTCATTAAAAACACACACACACACAATACTTGCTATGTGATATTTTTTAAAAACTACATTAAAATATCTGTTTTGGTAAATAATTGAGTTAACAGACTTTAATTCTTAAAGAGTTATCATGATTTTTTTCTTTATTTCCTTTGTAAGATCAACATTAATGTCAAGCCTCTGTTTAGGCCCTCCCTTTTTTATTCTCTACACTTTCTCTAGATAAGAAATTCCAAATCAAGAGTGCATGAACTTGGATGGAAAAATATTTATTTTCACTATTCTCTTCTAATTCTACATATTTTATTATGTGCCTCTAAAAATATGATTCAGAATAGTCTAAAAGCTTCGCACTACAAGGAGTCCACGACAAAACAAAGGTTAAGAAATCCTGTTTCTAAGTGATTTCTTTAACTCTTATGCATCTAGAACTTAAACATGTCTGGAAGTAAACTCTATTTCCCCCTAAACTCATTCTTCCTCCTAATGTCTATTTCTGGAAAGCACCACTAGATAGTACTCAATCACCCAATCCTATCAGATACAATCAAATCTAATTCAGTATCTCCTGGACATCATAACAATTCTACTGAGGTCTATATTACCTCTTGCCTGGACTAGTACCAATCTTCTAAGTGGTATTCAGCCACATTTAACACATCTAATGTTTCCCTTCTCCAAACATCTTCCAAATAGCTGCCAAAGTGATCGCACTAATGACCTTGACATTTCTGATAAAGAAGCATCAGTGGTTTCTACTACCTCTAGAAAAAAACAAGCACCTCTGTCTTGCTTTCAAAGTCCTTTCTTGTCAAGCTAATTTCACACAACTTTCCTCATTGTTTGGTCTAGTCAAATAGTATATGTGTTCCCCTTACACAACATTTTTTCTGTCTTGATCTATATTAATGGTAAATGTTAAAATGGAACATTTAAAATGAGCAAATTTTTTTTCTTCTAGGCAGAGAACTAATTTTGTAAAGTATGTGCAATTATTCATTCAGCAACTGTTTTATGTGCAAAAACCTACAAAAAGACCTGAGAGTGATAAAGAGAACCAAGTCAATTCAACAATCAAGAATTTGTTAAGATCCTACTATATGTTAGGGGATATAAAGGGCAAAAAATGTCCTTATCCTCCAGGAGCTCAAAGTCTAATATGGGAGACAATAAGCAAACAATTATATATTAACAAGATATATATGGAATAAATTGAGATAACCTCAGAAGCAAGGCACTGGAATTGGGAATCAGAAAAGGCTCCTTGTAGAAAATAAGATTTTAGCTGGAACTTTAAAGACGTCAGGAAGCAAGGAGATTTGAGATGGAAAAGAAGAGCGGCAAAGATGTCCAGAATTCAAAGAGGAGTATCTTATTTAAGAGACCAGTGCTACTTGATCAAAGAACTAATAAGAGTAGCAGTTGTTTGTCCTTTATTCTCAAAGCCAATCATGACATCAGGGAGGTGAGGTCATAACGTGTAAGTGAATTGGATATGAGTAAGGCAGTAGTCTGGGCAAGGTCACTAGCCTCATTTTCTTCTCCAGAATCACCTGGATGCAGTGGCCAGATGTAGATCAGGATGGCTGGAGACGACTTTGGATGAAGTAGTAACGTTAGACCTTTTTAAGCTAAGGTCTTTTAAACAGGTCTCAGTTTGACTGAGGCAACATCAATTCAGTTATTAAAATCTGGCAAGAAAGAAATGAGCAAAGAATGGCCTTTTTTGTCTAGACAAAAAAGAGGTAGGAAGCAACCAAGGTTTTGAATGCCAAACACAATTGTTTAGAAGCAACAGGAAAGCCATTAGTCAACTGAATAGGGGCCCATGTTAGGGTGAGGAAAGGAGGTAACCCAATCAGACCTGTGTTTTAGGGAAATCAATTTAATAGCTGAGTGGAGGATGAAATGGAGTGAGGAGAGACTTGTGGCAGGAAAATCAACTAGAAGGCAAGTGATGAGGGCCTCCAGCCAAGTGGTGTTAGGGTCTACCTCAGAGAGAAAATAACATGTGTGAGAGATGTTCGAAAGGTAAAACTGACAGGTTTTGGCATCATTTTCGGTATGGAGAAGAGTAAGGTAATAAAGTGAGTAGTCAAGAATGATACCTAAGTTGCAAGCTTGGGGGAATGGGGAATAGATGGTATTCTGAACAGAACAGAGTTTGGGTATGTCTTGCTGCAGTGAAGGCCTGGTTAAGTTTATGTAACAAAAGTCAGTAGGGGATCTAGTCAGTACGGTTTTATCATTTTCTTCAGCTTCAATCATGAGTAAGAATAAAAACAGCAGACCATGGTAAATCAGGACTGTGGCTTACTAGGCCCAAGATCTTTTATAAGATAAAGGGGAAAATGGCTTGACCAAAGAAGATAGTGTAAAATTGAGCTGGTTCACCAAGGTGTCAAGATGCGAAGTGGTTAGTGCAAGCCAATGATAGTCTGAGAAGAGAAATGAAAGCCTTAGGGATTGGAGGCCAAGGTAAGGACAAAGAACAGAACTTAAGGATGAAACCCAGAACAAAATGTGGAATGATGCCTCAGTTAATCAGTTAAAAAGGAATTTCAGATTTCAAGAACATAAATGCTTTAAAATACTATGTCCTCATGAAGTTTCTGTTCAACAAAGGAAGACACACAAATGTGCATTACCATACAACAAACAATGCAGAATATAGTATAACAGTATAAAGATCAATTCCAAATGGAGATCAGGACAGAATTCCTGAGTGAGTTATAAAAATGTGTAAGCAATCCATCTTAAAGGAATAGCATAGATTTATAAAATCAGAAGTAAGGGTTAAGAAGTATATTCCAAGCACAAAACAATAAGCAAATGTGGAAGGAAGGAGGGAGAGAGAGAGAGAAGAAATAAAGGATGGAAGGAAAGAAGGAAAACACAGAAAATGTTTTAAGCAGCACTTGGCAGTAGTGCAAGGTATGACTAGAAAGGAAGAATAAAGAGTACCAAGAAGTAAATGGACCAATTTACTAAACCATTGCAATCATCCAGATGAGGGAGAAAGGTGATAGTAGGAATGGAAGGAATAGTTAAACTGACAATCTAGTGAATGATTACATAGTAACAAAAGAAGGAAAGTGAGTACAGAAAAAGCATTTGATAAAATCCAACATCCATTCCTACTAAAAACGCTTGAGTGTATAGGAATAAATGAACTATTCCTTAAAATAATAAGGAGCATATATTTAAAACCTTCAGTAAACATCATATGTAACGGCGATAAACTAGAACCTTTCCCTATAAGATCAGGAGTGAATGAAACAAGGTTGCCCACTATCACCATTACTTTTCAATATAGTACTAGAAACTCTAGCCTCGGCAATAAGAGCCGAGAAAGAGATTCAAGGAATTAGAGTAGGAAATGAGGAAATCAAATTATTACTTTTCACAGATGACATGATGGTATACTTAGAGAACCCCAAAGACTCTGCTAAAAAGCTATTAGAAATAATTCAGAATTCTAGCAAAGTTACAAGATACAAAATAAATAGATTATTAATAAATAAATAAATAAATACAAAAAAAAAGTTACAAAATACAAAATAAATACAAAGATACAAAGATACAAAATAAATCCACATAAATCCTCAGCATTTTTACACATTACCAACACAATCCAACAGCAAGAGATACAAAGAGAAATTCCATTCAAAATAACGGTCGATAGTATAAAATATTTGGGAATATATCTACCAAAGGAGAGTCAGGAATTATATGAGCAAAATTACGAAACACTTGCCACAAAAAATAAAGTCAGATTTAAATAATTGGAAAGACATTCAGTGCTCTTGGATAGGCCGAGCGAATATAATTAAGATGACAATATTCCCTAAACTAATCTATTTATTTAGTGCTATACCAATCAGACTTCCAAGAAACTATTTTAATAACCTAGAAAAAATAACAACAGAATTCATATGAAACAACAAAAGGTCAAGAATTTCAAGGGGAGTAATGAAAAAAAAAATTAAGTGAAGGTGGTTTAGCTGTACCTGATCTAGAACTGTATTTTAAAGCAACAGTCACCAAAACCATTTGGTATTGGCTAAGAAATAGACTAGTTGATCAGTGGCATAGGTTAGGTTCACAGGACAAGATAGTGAATAAAAATAGCAATCTAGTGTTTGACAAACCCAAAGATCCCAAATTTTGGGATAAGAATTCATTATTTGACAAAAACTGCTGGGAAAACTGGAAATTAGTATGGCAGAAACTAGGCATGGACCCACATTTAACACCACATACTAAGATTAGATCAAAATGGGTCCATGATTTAGGAATAAAGAACGAAATCATAAATAAATTGGAGGAACATGGGATGGTTTACCTCTCAGATTTGTGGAGGAGGAAGGAGTTTGTGTCCAAGGGAGAACTAGAGACCATTATTGATCACAAAATAGAAAAATTTGATTACATCGAATTAAAAAGTTTCTGCACAAACAAAACTAATGCAAACAAGATTAGAAGGGAAGTAACAAATTGGGAAAACATTTTTACAGTTAAAGGTTCTGATTAAAGGCCTCATCTCCAAAATATACAGAGAATTGACTTTAATTTATAAGAAATCAAGCCATTCTCCAATTGATAAATGGTCAAAGGATATGAACAGACAATTTTCAGATGATGAAATTAAAACTATTTCCACTCATATGAAAGAGTGTTCCAAATCACTATTGATCAGAGAAATGCAAATTAAGACAACTCTGAGATATCATTACACACCTGTCAGATTGGCTAAGATGACAGGAACAAATAACGATGAATGTTGGAGGGGCTGTGGGAAAACTGGGACACTGATGCATTGTTGGCGGAGTTGTGAAAGAATCCAACCATTCTGGAGAGCAATCTGGAATTATGCCCCAAAAGTTATCAAAATGTGCATACCCTTTGACCCAGAAGTGCTACTACTGGGCTTATATCCCAAGGAAATACTAAAGAAGCGAAAGGGACCTGTATGTGCCAAAATGTTTGTGGCAGCCCTTTTCATAGTGGCTAGAAGCTGGAAGATGAATGGATGTCCATCAATTGGAGAATGGTTGGGTAAATTATGGTATATGAATGTTATGGAATATTATTGTTCTGTAAGAAATGACCAACAGGAGAAATACAGAGAAGCTTGGAGAGACTTACATCAACTGATGCTAAGTGAAACGAGCAGAACCAGAAGATCATTATACACTTCAACAATGATACTGTATGAGGATGTATTCTGAGGAAGTGGATATCTTCAACATAGAGAAGAGCTAATCCAATTCCAATTGATCAATGTTGGACAGAATCAGCTACATCCAGAAAAGGAACACTGGGAAATGAGTGTAAACTGTTATTTTTACCTTCTGAATCCAATTCTTCCTGTGCAACAAGAAATTCGGTTCTACACACATATATTGTATCTAGAATATATTGTAATATATTTAACATGTATAAGACTGCCTGCCATCTGGGGGAGAGGATTGGGGGAGGAAGGGAAAAAATCTGAACAGAAGTAAGTGCAAGGGATAATGTTGTAAAAAATTACCCATGCATATGTACTATCAAAAAAAAAAAAAAGTTATAATTATAAAATAAAATAAAAATTAAAAAAAAAAAAGAAGGAAAGTGAGGTATCCACAATTCAGAACATTAGAGTCTCTATCCACTTATTACCACTCCAATCAAAGTTTCTCTTCTGACTATCAATAACCAGAATTCAATTTGCATTGTGTTGGTTCTCTGAGTATATTAAGCAAGCTAATAAACTGTCCTTTTAATTCTGCTTAGAGGTAGAAGCATTACATCAAGAAGAAATGCAATGTCCAAATATGACCTCTTATAGTAAATTCTTAAAACTCTGAAAATGAGTTTGTTTTGGGGTGATGTGGGAGTTTAAATATCAAGGGATAAAGGGAAGATAAAAGGTTATTTTTATTTTTTTGCTTCTGAAAGCTCAAAACCATAGCTATATTGTTATAGTTGTACCTCAATGAAGTAAGGAAATGATGTAGTGCATGTCTTTCAGAGTAACCTAATTCAAGTAACCTCAACAAAATATCTCTTCTAACAAGAGAAATATGGGAAGAATATTATGGAAAAAAGCTCAAGTGCTTTTATAGAAAGAATTTCATAAAGTAGAAATGAATTTCTGCCCTAGGCCTGGATGATCACTTTTATCTTTCTCTTGAAGGAGCTGAACCCATCAAGAAAACAGTCCCTAGTCCAGAGGTTTTCCTTTCATTAAATTCTAAATTTTGTTGATTACTAATTCTTTCATCCAGACACAAAGTCTCCTGAATTTTTCTCCTTAAATAGTCTGGCTTACCTCTCTAGGTTAAAGCATGTCCATATTCAATCCTTAATAATTTATCCCCTCTCCCCACCCTGCTTCTTCCAGGCTCAATGCCACCAGTATCTTGGTGTATTCTAGGCCCTGTCCTTTTTCCTTCTTAACTCTATCAATATATAATTCCACCACAAGGATAGCAAAGTAAGATACATTTAATCTAATTTTGCAAGTTTTATCATAAGGAAATATTTGTTGCACATGAAATCCTATTTTAAACTGTTTCAAAATATTGGGGACTAAGAAGGAAGGAATAGTACCTGAAGGCAGGTGAACCTGTTAGAAAGCTGTGGTAATAATCCAGCTGAGATAGAAAAAATGGTTAGTAAATATCAAATCTAGTGATTGATAGTAATGCTGACAATTCCCCAAACTATTTTTAGTATTTTGTTGTTGTTTGATAAGGATAGCCCACACCATATAGCAGAAAGAATATTTCATCTGGAGTCAGTCCCCACATGTGACCTTGGAATAAATCATTTACATTCTCTGGGCAGGGCAGCTAGGTGGAGCACCAGCCCTGAAATCAGGAAAACCTAAGTTCAAATCTGATCTCAGATACTTAACATTTCCTATCTCAGATAGCTGTGTGACCCTGGGCAAGTCACTTAACCCCAATTGCCTCAGCAACAAAAATTAAATTAAAAAAATAAATAAATATAAAATATATAAAATATAAAATAAATATAATATAAATTAATATATAATATAAAAATATAAAATAAATATAAATATAAAAAATAAATTAAAAAATAAAAAATAAATTCTGGACCTGTTTTATCATCAAATGAACAGGAGCTGATTAAGTGACCTCTAAGGTTTCTTCCACAACCTGAAGTATTAAATAGGACATTTTTAACACTTAATAATGATGCTGAGAAACAGAACTAACTACATGATGCTGAGAAATAGAACTAACTTACTCAATGTTAAATACAGATTAAGAAGCAGAGCCAGGATTCAAAAACTCAAATACTGACTCCTCAATTTCACTTCAATAAATCAAGTCATATAAGAGAATTATACTTGTAGTGTTCAATATTCATGTATCACTTAAAGAAAATGATAAACACATAAGTTTACTATGAATATATCAGTAAGATTTCCCAATTAGCAAAAGCTGTTCCATCATCACAGTCCTGAATCTTTAATATTTCATCATCCTCTGCTTATAAACATGCCTAATCCTTACCCCCCTCCCCAAAAACCCCACCCTTTCCTTCACCTCTCTCCCTCATATTGTTTCTACTGCCAGACTTCTCAAAAGAACAGTCTACACTCACTGTCTTTATTTCCTCACCACCCACTCATTCCTCAACCCCTTGAAATCTGGCTTCCTCCTCCACTATTCACAGAATCAAAGACTTTTAGAGCTGGAAATTTAGAGGAGCAGCCATTTAATCAAATCCATACCAAGAAAATAATATCCAATACAGTATGCTCTACAAGCTCTGTTTGAAGACCTCCCATTAGGAATGGAATCCTCTGCCTTTCAAGGAAATGAGGTAGCTCTCAATGTTAAGAATTTTTTTCTAACATCAAGCTTAAATTAGTTTCTGTATTTCCACCCCTTTGTTCCTACTTTGACCTTCTAAGGCCAAACACATCACATCTAATCCCTTCCATGTGACTGCTCTTCAAATATTTAAAAGGACAATCTAGTTCACTCAACTCATCTGTTTTCCAGGTTAAAAACCCATCCTTCAACTATTCTGATTGTCTCCTTTTGAACATTTTCTACTTAATATCCTGAATATAGTACTGTAAAGTTGGTTTGACCAGGATAGAATGTAAGATTATTTTCATTTCTTTACTCATGGAAGCTACGGGGAAAGGTATGTTGTTGTACAAGTGAATAAAGACCATTGATGGAATGTTCAGGAACAGCTAGTAGTCTAATTTGGAAATGGCACATGAAGAGCATAAGACTGAAGACAGATTGTGTAGCATCTTAAACCTCAAACGAGAGTTTTCATTTTATCCTAAAGACAGATTAGAGCCATTAAATGTGTCTGAATATTGACTAGTCAGAAAAACTATTAAAATAGATGAGAAAAAAGCAATGAATAAATAAATAAAGAATAATAAAGGATGTGTGAATAAAGAGAAAGGAATGGATTCAGGAGGTTTGTAAAGGGGGCAAGGCTAGGTAAGAGTGCACATTGGAAGGAGAAGTAAAGGAGAAGTAATGGATGTTATAAACATAAATGACAAAGGATGGCCGTGCCCTAAATGGAAAAAAGAAAAATGTTGCAGGGGGGAGAGATTAGGAAGTTAAATACTTTCTGACAGTAAAGTATTAGAAGCAAAAAATATATTTAAAAGATCTGGAAGGTGGAATTGCTGAATGATTATTCTATAATCTGTAGCATACACAGATTAGGAAGATAACTGTCCACAGAAGATAAGGGATTCCAGAGCTGATAAGATCAAGTAAAGTTAGGTGTGTGTTCAGCAAGAGAAGATGGCCAAGTAATAAGCTTAGAGGGACTACCATGCTTTAGGGTTAGAAGATAGCTAATAATCTAAGAGGCTGCCGAGGGTCAAATAGGCTGGAAGAGAAAGGGAAGAAACCAGCCACAGAAGGCAAGAGATGATGCCACCACTGTTAACAGCTGGTGAAAGCAAAACCCCCACTGTGACCATGTCAAAGAACTTCAAGTTCTTACAGCTTTGGGGAAGAATCCCTGATCACTCTGCCCACATGTAGCAGTACTGATTCTCATTCTCATTCAAAGCCTGAGCGGGTACAGGGCTTCCACTAAGATAAAAGCTCTTATTCTTACCTACTGCTGTTCCACAAAAAGGAGGGGGGAACTCTATCCTCCTTTCACATAAGGTCTAGGGTTAGAAGCCTTCTTGCCCTGGAATCTATGGGCCCTTAAACACAAAACCATCCCTGTGCTGGGAGAGGAAAGCAGGGATCTCTCAAAACAAAAAGCTCTTATGCCAGCACCATGAGGAAGCTGTTGTCTACTCTGTCCTATGCCACCATTAACACTGTAATCCTTTCTTACCACCAAGTGCCCAGTTACTGGATTTGCAATTCTTGTTCCAAACCCAAAAGTTTCCCTGAACCACCTGGATAAAACCTCAGCTCTCCATAATCAAGCACCCCAGACATAGAGGAACTAAGCCAAGCATTTCTCTGTCACAGCCTATTTCCTCTCTCCTACTACATGGTGGGGGGGAGGGGGCCTTGACCTAAAAGAAAATAAGAACTGAGGCCCCCAGTTCTTGATTAGCCCAATGAAACTTCTTGCCCGGAAAAGATCTAAGACAAAGCTGTTTCTCGGATTTGATTGGCATTGACTTTCTAAAGCAACTTTCTGATCATTCTTTGTTGTAGTACAGTTACATCCAACTTTTTGTGATCCTAGGTACCATACTTGTCCATGGGATTTTCTTGGCAAGCATACCCCAGTGAATTGCCCTTCACTTCTCCAAGCAAAGTAACTTGTTCAGGGTCACACAACTAATATCAGAGGCCACATCTAAAGTCAGATTTTCCTGACTCCAGACCCAGTGTTCTATTCACTCGGCTACCTAGCTGCCACCTCCTGATCATAAAAATTCAGCTATGTGGAGTTTAGGCTGATTTGGTGGATTTCTTTCTTTCTTTCTTTTTTGCTGAGGCAATTAAAGTTAAGTGACTTGCCCAGAGTCACACAACCAGGAAGTGTTAAGTGTCTTAAGCCAGATTTGAACTCGGATTCTTCTAACTTCAGGGCTGGTGCTCTATCTACTACATCAACTAGCTGCCCCTTTGTTTGGTGGATTTCTGAAGCCTACTCCTCTTAGATGATTTGAGTTCAAAATTCACTTCAGATGCTTAAAATTTGATGATAGGCCATTAGTCTTTTTAAATGAGAATTCTATTATCTAATCATCTCAATAACATGAAATTGCAAAATTTTTTTCCAGAAAGAATTGAGCGAAGGGGGGAACTTTATGTCCAATATCTCTAATAAGGGTTGTTTTTATCCTAGATAGAGGGCATCTCAAAAGTCTTGTGTAATTTTCAGCTTTAAAGCTTACAGATATAAATAGATACGTACATATAAAAGATATATAATTAATTTTTTTAAAATGGCTCTCAAAACCCTTGGCCTCCCCTCATACCCCCCCCTTGCAAACTGTGGATATAGATGACTACTCCAAAAACTAGTATGGGGGATTGTAAATCAAAACAACCCTAAGATTTCATCTATCTCACAATGAATTTGGCAAAAATAATAAAACACAAAACAGTCAATAACAGGAGAGTTTTGGAAAGAATTGTTTCCTATTTTACCAAGAGGATACTCATCATTAGCTCCTTCTCTTATTCTATAGCTCAAAACCTCTTGATATCACTTGCTGTCTCTTTCTCCTTTGGTCTAGTAGTTGACAAAGTGGCCCTTGTCTTTGCATAAGGCCAATTATTCTATTCATGTCCCTAATCTTGAGGTCCCTCCTCTTTAACATCTCCCTATTTAATGGCTCTTTTCAGCCATTAGAATCTGGCTTCTAATCTCTTAAAGGTGACTAACAATTTTAAAAAGTGTTTTATTGCTGTCATTTGTTTTCACATCAACCCAAACTTCCCCTCCCTTCTCAGAGAACCATTCTGTATAACTAAGATTTGTTTTACAGGGTAAGAGAAAAAAAAAATTCAGCAAAATTGATCATTACATTGAAATATATTTATATATATAATATATACACATATATATGTAATATATATATATATATACACACACACACACACACACATATATACACACACACATATATATTAAATCAGTGGAAACCATTCTCTGCAAAAGAATGAAGGTGAAACAGTCTTCTCATATTTCCTCTTTGGGGCTAAACCGATGCTTTAAAATTTTGCACAATTCAGTTTCAATTCCTTTGTGATGGTTTTCCATCTATTCTGTTGAAACCACTAAGTAAAAGCAAGTCTAAAAACTGTATTGATACTAATTATTGATGTTAATATATCTTTTGAAAATAGATATTATAACCAGGAAATCATTATACACTTCAACAACAATACTATATGAGGATGTATTCTGATGGAAGTGGATATCTTCAACAAAGAGAACATCTAATTCAGTTCCAATTGATCAATGATGGACAGAATCAGCTACCCCCAGAGAAGGAACACTGGGAAATGAGTGTAAACTGTTTGCATTTTTGTTTTTCTTCCCAGGTTATTTTTACCTTACGAATCCAATTCTTCCTGTGCAACAAGAAATTCGGTAATGCACACATATATTGTATCTAGGATATACTATAACAGATTTAACATGTATGGGACTGCCTGCCATCTAGGGGAGGAGGTGGAGGGAAGGAGGGGAAAATTCGGAACAAAAGTGAGTGCAAGGGATAATGTTGTAAGAAATTACCCATGCATATGTACTGTCAAAAAAAAGTTATAATTATGAAATTAATAAAAAAAGAAAAAAGAAAAGAAAATAGATATTGTGCCATCAAATCAACCACAATGAGCAAAATTGAAACATATCATGATTTGTCAGCATCTGGCTCAGAAAGACTAAAGAGCATATAACAATAACAATCAGGGGTCTGGAAAGTTGGAATCTGGCTAATGATTCAGCTATCCAAACCAAAAACCAGTCCCAATTATGCCTACTCTGATAGAATAGGTGTGTCTATGTCTAACACATTACCAAGCTGAAGCAATATACAAAATGTGAGAGGACATATTTCTTTTTAGCAAGGTAAAGCTAATTTTATTATTTAAATTGAGAAGAAATGATTAGTATCGTTTTATAAAGAATTGCTCTGCAAAATTGTGTTTGTTGTTTTTTAAATGATGTATATTGCTAACATGTGTTTTATATATGTATACACACATGTATATATATGCATACGTACACATTTCCCATTTTACAATTCATCTTACCATTCTTTACTATTACCAGATATGTATCAGGAAATTCTGAAATTAATTACTACATACGTCTAAGTGCATTCATTTTAAACATTTGAATAAAAGTAATCTATCTATTTTTTTAATCTTTTTTCCCCTTCTATATTAGTTCATATAAGTCTTTTCATGCTATTCTCAGCTTTTCTATAAACATGCTTGCCATTTCTTATGGCATACATAGTGTAATGTTCTCTTCTCTAAAATGTAATCGTTCCCTGGGAGAAGGTTTCTTGGGGAGCTTCTGGAGGCAGCCTTAGTTTCAGTTCAGTTCAATAATCCCAAATGCAGCCAGGAGTTAAAGTCCAGATCCTTTATTTTCTTCTTCAAAGTCTTGTCTCTTTTTCTGGGGCCCAGTTAGCTTTAGTAGAGGCCTATCCCTCTCCTTGGTTCCTGAGAGCTCTTGTAGCCAGATTCAGCCTCTTGTCTTCCCAATGTCTCCAGATAGCACAAAGGTGGAAGTTGGAATGAATCTTGACTCCTCCTCCCAGAGAGTGGGCTTGTGGGTTTCTGACTTGTAAATCTCCTAGAAGTCCAAGAGCAAACTTGTTCTTTAGTGGGCTTGTGAATATATATGCTCTCTCTATATATGCTTATATATGCTCTCTAAAAGGTGTGAAGTCTAATGTGTGAACTCCTTTAAAGTGTGAACTAAGTACTAAGTACAAAACTTGTTTCAAGTTCTGGCCCATAACAACATAGTATCATTCCATCACATTCATGTAACAAATTCTTTGGCCATTTCTCAATCTATGGGCATCTACTTTGTTTCCAATTTTTAGTTACCATGAAAAATGCTTCTATAAATGCTTTAGCTGTCTATAGAGTCTTTTTGTCAATAACTTGGAGGCAATTATAGCATCAAGAAATCACAGTTGAATTCATATTGCTTTTTTCTATTGTACTAGAATTACCACATTTAACATAATTATAGCATTAAATAGGGCAAATTTGAGTACATTTAACCATTCTGTAATGTTCATTTTTCTGCCCTAATTTGGACTATCATTGGGATCTCTGGATCAAAAGGTATAGTTCTTTCTGGATCAAACAGTATATAGTTGTTACTACATAATTCCAAATGACTTTCCAGAACACTACCACCAATCCAAAAATCTTTTTTTGCCCATCTACTGACCATGGCTCTCTCAGGCTCCTTTGCATTACACTAGTTTACTGGCCTCTCCTCTGATTTGGATCACTGCCTCTTGAATACCCTTGTTGAGGGTACCACCATCCACCCCATGATAAAGTCATTCAACCTCAGTGTTCATCCTGAACTTTTCCCTCTCCTTTCACATCAAAGCCAGTTTCCAAGTCTTGTTAATTCTACTGCTACAATATCTCCTACAAGGCCTTCATTATATTCCTTCTGGATAATTTAACTGACTTTTCATTAGTCTCCTAGTATATACTTCCTCTCCAATTCACCTTCAGAAACTATTCTTCCTAAAATCCAAACCTAACACATTTAAGTGCTCAAGAACCTTTATTGGAAGGTAAAGGTTTCCTATTACTTCAGAGATAACAAATGAATAAGTACTATGTGCTAAGCACAAGGGATAAAACCTGAAAATTCAGACAGTCCCTATTTTCAAGAAGCTCACATTCTAACAGGAAAGTTCAGGGAGGATGAAAAAGTACAAGTGTCCATAAGATATAGTAGCAGCTATATGAAAATTTGATGGTACCAAGCCTGTAACCTCTGCTGCTAAAGAAGGCTGAAGCAGCAGATTGTTTGAGTTAGCAGTAGAGAGCTAACAAGTTGCCTAAAAGGGGCCAAAATGGCCCAGTAAAATGAGTGATCACTATAATTCCAACCTTGATAGGGAAACCTACTTTGTTTAAAAAAAAAAAAAAAAAAAAAGAGGATACAGTATTAAGATAAATGATATGGCTATATAATCTTTATCATGAATTTAGGGAGTGAAAGGAAAGGCAAAGAGCTTAATCACCTAACAATTGTAAATAGGGCTAGAAGTCCAGCACCAAACCTCACTATTTCACCACCTCTTCCTTTTATGTCCAAAGACCCAAAGTTTATTATAAAGTAATCCATTCCTTTAGCACCATATAAATCAAAGAATACTTATTTCAGTCAGAGGAGGGAAAATAGAAAATGTTCACAATGCTCCAAAGTTCCCTTTAATCAGATAGGAATAATTATTCTAGTTTACTAAAAATTTGGGATTCAACATATAGATCAAAAAAATAAAAATACAATATCCAAATATCCATTCTGTAGATTATATGGAAAGTGCAGAACTTTTTTCTTTCTACTAAAGGTGACTTTATTTACTAAAATATTGTATTTCGATATAGGCTCCACAATTTAACAATGATGTATAAAACTTGAATATGGTTCAAAACAGATAAAAATAGAAACTCTTCACCTTGACATTTAAAACCTTCATTAGAACTAGCTGCTGGGGCAGCTAGGTGGCACAGTGGATAGAGCACCAACTCTGAAGTCAGGAGGACTTGAGTTCAAATCTAGTCTCAGACACTTAACAATTTTTTGCTATGTGATCCTGGACAAGTCACTTAACCCCAACTGCCTTAGCAAAGCAAAAAACAAACTAGCTGCTACATGAACAGGGTTCTCCTCATCCTAGCCCATCAATAGGCAGCAAAAAAGTATTTCCTCAATGCCAAATTTCACCAAAAGATGCCCACTGTCACCTAGATACTAACTCTCAGATTTATATCTATGCTGGAAATATTCCAGATTCCTACTCCCTTCTACTCAACTCACTATTATCTTCTTAGTAGAGGATATCTGTACTGTCACTATTACCCTGAGTCTTTCATACATTCCCATTTGGCTTGTTAAATTTCCATGCATAAGAACAACCTTTCTTTTCCATCTGCCATGAACATTAACTCTCTTATGTGTTACACATAAGCTCCTTGAAAGCAGAGGCTGGCTTGATTTTCTGTTTGTGTTTTAGTGCTTATAGGGAGAACTTACTAAATGTGCTTCCATTTTTTTCAGGCTTATTTCAAATTATCCTCTTTTTATGTCCTTTATTAGATTTTTGATTTGATATTGATTTGACTATGTGCCAGACAAACTGGTTGACTTGCTGTTTCCTGGACCCCAAATCATATCAGAACTCACCTCCGTGCATTTGTCCAAGCTATCCTAATATTAGAAAAGTCTTTCTTCCTTTATCTTTGCTTCTTAGAATCCCCAACTTAACTTCAAGATTCAGCTCAATTGCCTCCTAAAAAGGATAGTCTTCCTGATTATTCTGATAGTTATATGCTGTACAAAACAAACCATTTACAATCTGCTTTAGACCTCTTCCAGTGGAAAGCAAGCTCCTAGATGAGAGTATTTTTTCATTTTGTCTTTGTAGTCTCAGCTTGTAGCATAATGGCACTTAGATGTTTTAGAGGCAGTAAAGAGTTACAGAGATAGAGACCTCTTCTGGGAAGAGTTCGAATCCAGCCTTAGAAACTTCCTCGCATTGTGACCTTAGCAGAGTAAGTTAACTTTTTTTGCCTATTTCCCCATCTATAAAGTGGAGACCATTAACAGGAATCAGGGTTCTTGTGAGGATCAAATGAGATAATTGTAAAAACAGCTAGTCCTGGCACATAATAAACACTATATAAATGTTAATTAGTATTACTATTATTGGATTGAAGGAATCCTAAAATCTCTTCTAGCTCAAAATTCTCCAATTTAAAAATACCTAAATTTTTAAGACATATTAAACACTAAAAATACATTCATGTCAACAAGAAGCACGCTGTCCTAGAAGCCTAAACAGAAATAGACATAAAACTCTCTAACAATTTTTATGAGTATGTCCTCAAGGTTTTAAGAAGACAATTTCAAAACTTACAAACCAAAATTAAATGTTTAATATTGAAAACTAAGAGTAGATATGGTAAAGGAATAAAAGAATTGGACTGGTACTTATTTCAACATTGTTCCAGGCTCCAATATGCCTTTCCAATCAATCAGCAAATTCATAAACATTTAGTAGTAGCCAACTGTGAGTAGAACACTATGCTATTTTCAGGAGGAAATACAAAGCTTCTAGCTTGCTGTTGCAAAAATATTAGCTGTATTTGTAGTTGATAATCTCTAAGTCAGTAGAAAGCATTAGATAAGCAGATTTATCAATTCTTACTCTAGGCTTTTCACTAAGTGGTGGGGAGGAAAGAGTGAGAGGGAAAGGTAGAGAGTATCAACTGGAAACCAAAGCTGGAAGAACCACAGGCAATTTTTAAAAATAAAACAAAAATAAATATAAAAGCTTTGTTCAGAAAAAAAAAAAAAAAAAGTCATGCCTTGTTAGAATTTTATTTTAGCTTCATTTTAGACTAATTTTAAGTGATTCAGTGATTCAACATTTTTTATTCCTGGTCAGAGTCTTTCTACCACTTTCTACTACTGATATTATTTGTAGTATCAAATGCTTTAGCATGAGACAGCATGAAATATAGGAAGCTAAGGAAATTGGATTCAAACTGGGGTTCTACTTACTGTCTCTATATCCCTGGACAAATACAGATTTCAGAGGCTATTTTCTCATCTGTTATGAGAATACATTTTGCAAAACTTGTATGAATTATCATTAACTATGTTAAGTGTTAACTGTCATTAACAATAGCTTAACTACTGACCAGAAATTACAAGGAGATAAACCCAGCCCCAATCTGCATAAATAATCTTAGCTGTAAGCATTCTAAAATCACAGGGTTTTAGACAAATACCCAAGACTTTACCAGTTCTATGACAATGAGCAAATCATCACTTCTGAGTATCCTTTTTCCTTTTCTGAACAAAGAACATAGCACTACTTAGATGACTACTCGCAACATTAGGGAAACTACATTATAAACTATAAAGCACTAGAAAATGAGGTGTTATTAACAAAGCAATCCCATATGGTATATAAATTTTTGTTTTTAACTAGTTACCTCCCACATTCCAACCATTTCTTCTCCAAATCTCTCTAGCAACTAGCTCTAGAAATCTCCCTTCAAATTCTCATCAAGCATGTCCCAGGAAGCTTTTCAGGAAGACAGAACTTTCACCTATGCCTATGTAGTTCAAAAGACAGGTAGATGCCATTGCCAGGGCAGGAATAAGGAAAGAGTCGTGATCTGTGTTCCCACACTAACTACATTGACTCCTGGCAAGTCACTTAACCTTGTTTGCCTCAGTTTCCTCATATGTAAAATGAGAAATGGCTAAAGTACTTTTGCCAAGATGGTTTCAAAGGGGGTCATCCTGAATTAGGTACAACTGAAAAACAACCAAAGAAGTAATTTAAAGGAATCCTTTAGGTACCTTTAGGGTACCTAGGACTTCTTTTAAACATCAAATAATATGGCAGATCCCGAAATTTTTTTAGCTACTCTGTTAGGATATCTTAAATGAAAAAACAAAATAAAACATGCCAACAAGAAAATAATGGATTCATTAATACTTTTAAATGAATTTGTAATTTACTACTTCTGTAAAACATTATTTACTACATCTGAAAAACAGTAATATGCGAGTGGAAGATACTTGGTCTTCAGACAGTGTGGGTACATACTGATGGATTTAAAGACTACTTGCAAAACTCTGTTCCCATATATTTGGTTTAGCATTTGGAGCATTTGGTTTAGAAAAAACTTGTAACAGGAAAAAGGATAAGATGGAAATATGGGCTAGATTAACTTGCATAAACAGTCACCATAGTACATACATGCCACCTCGTATTTAAAAATCT
Organism: Sminthopsis crassicaudata; assembly: GCF_048593235.1. Classification (NCBI taxonomy): domain Eukaryota; kingdom Metazoa; phylum Chordata; class Mammalia; order Dasyuromorphia; family Dasyuridae; genus Sminthopsis; species Sminthopsis crassicaudata. Next base: position 369,479,291 of record NC_133617.1, read on the forward strand.
TCAATGGCTCCTCGTAGTTCGAACTCCTCAATCTGACCTTCCACAACAAAATTTCAATCTATTTCCCAACATTATCCTATCTCCTCTTCTATTACTTCAGATTCCAGTGAAACCAGATTATCTACCATTTCCAGAATATATACCATCTTTTCTCACTAGTATATTATTTGCTGAAGTTACCTGGATAACCCTCGACTATTATCTTCACTGTCTGCTGAGATCCTTCTAGACCTTTCACTTTTTATCTTCTAGCTAAAAGCATCTTGTACCTCTTCTATGCAGATTCTCTTTTCTAATTTGTATTATATTTGTGTACCTCTCTTTACAACTAGAATCTAAGCTCAAATTTAGAACAAGTTAACAACTTATTCATAAAAGAATTCTTTTATTGTATGACTAGCACAGTCACTTCTCTGTAGTAAATGCTTAATAAACAGTTTTGTTTGTTTGTTTGTTTTTTTAAATTATATAGTGGGTAAAGAGATGTAGGAAGAAGTAAAAGAAAAGGAATGATTCCTTGTCCATGCAAGTTCAGGTCCAGACTTGTTTGATATATAATTTTTATTTATCCCAGGGTCTGACTGTATGAGCCAATTTCTTCATATATGTACAAGAATTTAAAAAAGACACACAGGAAAGAATTCTATCTCATAAAGGCTATGTGTGGCATAGGTCAACTGTATTTTTTTCTATGGGACTAGACTAAGAATTCTTGGTGTGGTACAATGATAACTTGCAAGACAATATAACAAATTTTTGCTATTTATGGCAAGGAGGACCAAGCACATGCCTTGCACTGAGCAGAAACAATCTACTGTAATTACAAATAATATACCAACATTTTGGCTGTCCAGAACCCTTAGAGAATAAACTATTTTAGAAAGCAGCATTTTTCAGAAAGCTGGAGTTTAAGTATTAAATTGATGACCTTGCCACCATCTTAGAGCATCAATTATACCAAATTACACTACAATAATGCTCTGGAAAATCTGCACTATTAAATGAATATTTAAGTTCTGTCTGCTATGTAGATTTTTGGTCTCCTCCTTATATAGGCTATCAACTGACAATTTTTACTAATGCTTGTGTTAAGCAATCTCCAAATTCTTGCCTTATATATTTAGAGCAGGAAGGTTATCTATTCCAAATCCTTGTTTTACAGATGACGAAAATGAAGCCAAGAAAAGTTGTGGTTGCTTCAGCAAGGATATGAACCCATGTCCTCTTCCTCCAAAACCCACCTTCTTGTCTCTCATTATAATTTCTCTTTGTTCTTGAAAACTAGGCAATAAAGGTTTTTTAGAACTATGTGTAAAGAAAATTAACTCCAGGTCACAGCTTGAGGGATGTCTCATAATTAAATGAAGGTTACTTGCATGGACTTTGTCACATCCTCTTTATTGGTTTAAAGTCCTTTTGCTTACTTATAGAGATGTTCTAGGTGGAGAAGAGTGAAAACAGCTATGTTGAAAGCAAATGAGGTGTAATTGTATCTTATTTGAAAAGGACACACAATTAAAATGTAGAATTAATCCAAAAAAATCTAATTTTATTCAAAACTTTGGTTGATTGGTTTTTAACATAGCACTCTTCTAAAAACCGTCTCAAATTTTATTCTTTCTCTTCCACAGACCACCTTTTATGAAGTAGTTTGTGGCCAGGGAATTGGCAAATTTGGCTTTAATAATATTTCTCTGTTCAGAAAGAAGTGGATTCCTAAAACATTAACTGTAACAAATTTAAGCAAATCATATTGTTTTCCAAGTGATTTTCCTTATAAAACTGGAGAAGTGTTCCCACAGAAGATATATAATAATGAATCCAACTGATACTGTGAGAATACATGCACACCTGATGCAAATATCTCTGGCTTGATGATGAACTCATCGACAGGCAAGAATAATAAGGGAAGCAAGTGTTGGCAGGCAAATACCAGGCAATGAATTTACTATATATCCTCGTTAGTCACTTACAGGTTGGCAGAATTCCCTTAACATAGATCTTCAGTGAACATATAATGAATTTTCTACTTTTCTAATTCCATTGTGGCAAAAATAAAATAGTCTAAGTCTGTATTTTTCATTAAGGCAGCTTTCTAGGATTTAAATCAATTGTTACTTCTCAGTCTTAACATTTTCCTCACAAAAAAATTCCTAAAAAAACAAAACAAAACAAACAAACAAAAAAAAAAAAAAAAAAAAAAAAAAAAAAAAAACACCCTCTGACTGCTTCTCCTCATCAGGACTAAGCCCAAAGAACTTGAAAAGGACATGCCAAGTCCCTTCATTCTAACCCAAATGCTCTAACAATATGGATCAAGTCCCATCTGCCAGAGTATATGTCCAAAATAAAAATTCAATTAGCTCCACAGAAAAAGAACAAAGAAACTTTTTGGCACTAAATACCAAAACTGAAAGTATTTACAAAATTTAAAAATGCATTAATAGCACAGTAAATTATTCAAAGCTAAACTGAGTCCCTTTTCAGCTCCTATTTTTCCACTCTCAAAGAAAAAATGAAGGACTTTAACAAAATGACATTCAATTTCAACATTTAAAATTCTTGCAACTTAACATATTTATACCCCAAAAATGGGAAAGAAAAAAAAAAAAAAACTCATCTTGAAATGACAGTACTTTACTTTTTGGTCATGTTAAAAAAGATTTGTACTGGAATGTCTTTGAAAAGCAGGAAGCCACTCCTATTGCTCCACTTATAGTTTAAAACATATGTAGGGCTTCTGTTAAACTTAATAAAACAAATATAAACAGTATTGTTTTTTGTTAAAGAAAAGTCTCAAGAAAGAGATTGTACACAAATCTAAACCCCCCATATTTCTGCATTAGTTTGAATAACTAAAAACAAGGTTATTAAATCCAATCAACAATCCACATGCACTATATGCAAGGTTCTAGAATAGACTCTGAAGACAAGGTATAAAAGATCAAATTCCATCTAATAAGTAATATTTATAATTGGCAAGATTATCATGTTTAAGTAAACAGGTCATTTTATAACTATTAGATATCTTTATTTTGTATATTCTATGTGTGTATATGTACATATATATTCAGTTTGAAGGGAGGGTAATTATATGTCAGATGTTAAACTTAGCTTCTTGAGAATAGGATTAATTTCATTTTTTCTGTTTCCCCATCATCTAGCATAATTTTTTTGAGAGCTAAGTTTTGGAGTCAATGACGCTGGATTCAAATCCCAGCTTTGCCATTAAACATTTCTGGGACTCAGTTTATTCATTACTTAAATGAAAAGATTCCAGTCCTAAACCCTGTGAATCTGTAATTACTCAAATTGAATAAAATATGCTCAAAGAACAAGTGAACATTTTCACCCTAAATGAAGGAGGGAGGGGAATTCTAAAAAAGAGAGAATAAAAATAGGGATGTAGAACAGTCCAGTTTGTCTGCAAAAGAACATAGGAAACAAAGTTGCATGAGAAAACAAGGTAAATAGTTTTGATCCAGATTATAGAGGGTCTGGATTAGACATTTATACTTTATTCATTTATACTTTCTTTATTCAATAGACAATAAGGATCCAATTAAGGTTTTGAGCAGAAAGAACTTAATCAAAGTTAAGACACTGGGAAAATTACTGGGAAGGTTAGATTACAAACCTACTGAAGGCAGAAAGGCCAGAGAAGATACTGTAACAAAAAAGTTTTTACAAGGGGACTTCAAAACAGGGCTCACTTACTGTAGTACAAAGGAAACATGTAGAGGATAGATGCAACAATGTCAATAATTAACAAGACTTAGCAACCAAATGGTTGTGTTTCTATTGAAAGAAATTAATTGAAGTTAAAAGCCTACATTATTAAGAAGATGGTTGGTGCCATCTATAGAAATACAGAAGTTAAGAAGCAGGAGGAAGTTCAGTTATGGAAATGTTAAGTTTGAGGAGTTGGCAGGATATTAGGCAAGGGAAAAATGGGATTTCCTATATCATTAAAAAAAATGGAAATCTATATACTCTTATCAACTAAAAAAGGCTCCTTAAATGTCCTAATTTTAACTATACACAAAAAGGTTGTGATTCTTATTTCAGAATGTTTCCCTTACTTCTCCTTCTCTTTTGACTTATATTTATCAACTTATCCCAATGAAAAATTATAAAAATTTTAAAATTTCCTAATCCCACCACAGTAAGATCTACAAAACTTCCAGGATAAAGGAAAAAATGACTATGAGGTAAAATGAAATCGATTACTTAAGTGCCACTTAGTACCTATGCAACGACATCACTAATTTCTAGGCCTCCTGTATTCTCATCTATTAAAGGAAGGAGCTGGACTCAATTGCCTCTCTTCCAGGGATACATTTAGGATCCAATTCAAGTATTGGTCCTTACATTTTTTTTTTTTTTTTTATAAGACAGATTGTGGGGAGAAAACAAAAAATGCAGTTGGGTAGCTAAACTATTTCCACTCTTAATAGGTTTAAATAAATAAAACACTGCTCTCTTCTCTAAGGAAATCAAAGGGAAGGGAGAGACTGAATTACCCCCAGGCCAAATTTGTTATTACATTAGGATTCTTGAAATTAAGTAAAATAAAATTGTCACTGCATTTTTTTAAAGCCAAGATTTACTGATAAATCTGGATAACAATGACCTTTCCAAATAATTTTAAAATTTTTTAAAAATAACACATCAAGGATTTTGGTATATAAAGTATGTGATACCCATAGTACACGTTGCATATGTATTATTTATATTCATGTCTACACACCTATATGTAAATACACAATATACAGAACCTGGTACAGGAGAAGGAAAAGTCGACTTTTGGCATCAGAATCCCATTCCTAGTGCTTACAACTTAATCGGTTTTCAGTAAGTCAACCTCTCTGGAGCTCAGTTTCCTCATCTATAAAAGTAAAGGGGGTTGAACTACGTTCCTTTCTGTTCGGACTAAGTCTAAGTGTGCCATAATTCATAAAACAATTCCATAAGCATCTACTCCAAACCTAGACACTGATCTTCTAAAGATAGTGAGGGGAGAGAGAGAGCAGGAGTAGCCACAAAACCAGATAATTGGTTCCCTTTGTTCGGGATCAATAGAATAACTAATAAATCAAATATTAAAAGGTGCTAGGGCTTTAGAAACTACATATACCTAAATGGTAAGTGATAGAGGCATGCTGCAAGCTTCCCAAATCAGCATGCTTTTTTGAACAGTAACTTTCAAAAACAGTTAACTTTAAAAAGTAGATCTAATGAGAATAATTTTACTGTTAATTAATATGTTCGTTAGGGATAACGATGATCAGTTGGAAAGGGGACGAAATTCCAAGTAAAACATCACACTATTGTTTTTTTACAACAGATAATGAAATAAAGGAAACTAAAATGCAGCCCTCGCCACCGCCACCGCCACCACTACGATTGCTATTACGACGATGACTACTATTACTACTAGAACAACTCTCCCCCCCACACACCCCCTCCCCATCTTTAAGGACGGAGTAGAAGAGTTACAAGTAAACCTGCATGATGGACAGAAACGGGCCGGGCCTCGTCGGTGCGCTCGCCGCAAGCAGCACAAGATGCATTCGGCCCCTTCCCATCGCGCTTTAATCACTAGTTTCTGCCTGCCCCGGCCGGTTCTCGGTATTAATCACACCCCACACAGGATCCCCTCCATCCACCCCCACTACAGGAGGATCCGAGCACAGACTACAGCAAAACACAAACACATCTCTGCCCCCAGTCCGAATTATCGGAGGTGGAGGTTGGGGAGGGGGTTACCTCGACGGAGGCGGCGGCCCCTCCAGGGCAGGATCCGGGGGTCCCGGACCTTTTGTTCCTCTTCGAATTGGGATGAAGGGGTCTGAGGAAGAAGGGAGGAAGGGAAGGGGGAGGGGGAGTGGAAATGGTCGATTTAAGGCGGAACTGAAAACACTCTCCCCCTCTGCCCCTCCCCCAAAGGAGGGAGAGTCCGGAGGCGAGGAGGAGCAGGACTCGAGGGTAGCAGGGGGCGGAGGGAGGGGGAGGCGCAGATTGGGGAGGGGTCTCGAAGGGGGGAGGGGAAGAGAGCCGCCGCCCGGTCCGCCCACACCGGAGGGGAGGGGAAAGGAGGGGAGGGCGTGGGGACGTGCGTGTCCCGCCGTTCGCCCCTCCTCCCCACCTTCACGCGCGAGCCCGCAGACGGACACACACACTCTCTCACAACGGACAAGCCGGCCTTCGCGGCCTCCCTGCCCCCAGCGCGTCTGTGCTACCTACCGCTGCCGCGCAGCGAATCAAACTCCCGGCTGCAGGATCGCTCGCTCGGCACTCGATGGCTTAACTCGGCTATCTGGGTGCTGCCGCTGCTGCTGCTGCTGCTGCTCCTCCACCGCCGCGGCTGTGCGGGTAAAACCCGCCTCTTAGCCCGGGCCCCGGGCCCTGACGATTCGTCGGTCCAGCCCCGGGGCTGGCACCTTGCCGCCTGCTGATTGGCGCCGACGCCCGCCCGTTAGGGCGTGAGGAACGCGCCGGCCGTGAGGAGCGCTCCGCGCGCTCGGGAGATTGGGGGGGGGGGGCGGGGAGCGGGGGAAGGGAGCTCTAGTGCGCGAGGGAGAGAGAGTTGCGGACTAACACCTTCTTCGCTTTTTCCTCTTCGCCACACCCTCCTCACCCACCCGACCAGATCGACAGCGACTTCGACGAATCCGAAATTGCTCTAGTCGGGGTGTGCGCAGCACGTCGAGTTCCCTGAATCGGACGGGAAACGTCGCAAGCTGATGGGTCCCGCCTCCCCCGTAGAACGTGAGGTGGTGTGGGGGAAGGGTCAGAAGGCAGCGGTTTCGGTTGATTCCTCTCGCCCGCGTATACTGGAGATTCACGGGAGGTGGGGGAGGAGGAAAGGACAGCATCTATCTAAACATACAGTAACCTGCCGCGTAGGGAAAATAATCCCAACAAAAGTACTGGTCCATGTTTCTACCCCACCCACTGCCTCAGCCCCGCTGGCTTTCCGCCCCTTCCTCAGGTCGTCATCCCCTTCACACTCTCTAAGTCATCTCGGGATAGAGCTACTTTAGGGCCGATCCCTCTTCCTTCCCACAGACATTTAACCCACCATCAGGGGAGAGAAGACTAGGAGGGCAAAAGGGTAATAAGTCAAAGCCCCATCACCCTCTAAGACAAATGGGACAGAGAAAGGGGGCGTGGTCAAAAGTCGGGAGGGGCTTGCATGTAAATGAGGAGGCGGGCATAAAATCACCTCCAAGAGCAAATTAGATTGGGATAGAGGGGCGGGGCTCAATCATAATTGAGGTAGGGGTGTGGGTCTCTTGTCAGCTCTACTGCTGAAGAGTTCCTTGGTTCCTTGGCTTTCTGAAAGAAGGGATCTCAGAATCCGTGAGATCCAATCCTCTTCTTTCACAGGACGGAACAGGCCCAGAGAAGGGAAGGATCCGGTCTAAGTTCCAAAGCAGTAAATCACAGAGCTGGTGTTAGAATCCAGGTCTTCCAGCACGAGGGGCTCTCTTCGCTGCTCTCCACTACCACGCTAATTTCAGTCTTTGAAAAGTAATCTCTAATTCCTCTTCCTCCTTCTCTTTCTTCTGCTGCTTCTCTTTCTTCTCCTCTTCCTCCTCCTGAGTTTTGTATTACTAAGCTTGTTCATCTGGCAGTATTTGATCAGCTTGGATAGTAAAATATCGTCAAAATCCTAGTTCATCATTTTGGGGTTTCATTCTCATTTATTTTGATTATCCTAAATTATTCCCAATGTGTGATGTCGGGTTGCATAATCTGCCCTATGGGAATGTAAAGAGACGTGACTGAAGCCCTAGCCTGTCATACTCTGCCATTTTCATTTAGGGAATACCTAAACCTCTAGAGAAGAAAAAACAAACAGTCAAACCAGCTCAATATCTTTTGTTTGTGACAGAGATAGAGAAGAAATCTGGCATCCTCTGACGTACCTAGATTGAGAGAAAGGTTTCAAATGGTTCCGAGAAAAGATACGTTGAATCCTCCAATTATGATCTTATTTCTCAAATATATAAAGAACTTTGTCAAATGTATAAGAATATGAATCACACCCCAATTGATGAAGAATCAAGGGATGTTAACAGGCAGTTTTTGATGAAGAAATCAAAACTATAATCATGTGAAAAAATGTTCTAAATCAATTAGACAATGCAAATTGAAACAACTTTAAGATGTCAACTTACACCTATCATGTTGGCTAAAATGATGCCCCAGTTAGAGAATGACTAAAAATGCTGTAGTATAAAACAGTGTTGGGGTATGACTATGATATAAGAAATGAGAACTGGTTGATATACAAAAATATGGAAAAACTTGCATTATGAAGAAAGATGCTCTCCACTTCCAGAGAACTGACTAATAGAAATATGGGTAGTGTGGTCTTACATATGTGACTATACATGTATATGTATGTACATATATGTGTATGTTTATAGATAAGTATGTGTATATAGGTATGCATATTTATGAATTGTGTGTATATAAAGAGAGTCCCCTTGTGGGTAGGGAAGAGAGAAAAAAAAAGTGCACTGCTGAGAAAAGAAAACTTAGAAAGAATCACAGAAATGCTGGGTAGCTTTGAAAAAAAGGAATAGTATTTGGTTATATAGTTTTTCTTAAATTGGAAATTTATTGTTTTATACTTAATCCTTTCATATTCTCTGTGTATATGGAAATTTTTTTTCTCATTTTGTATTTAAATTTAAATGAATAAAAAAATTTAAGAAAGGTAGGATGTCATGGACTAAAATATCATGGGATTAAGGCCAGATAACATATTGAATATAAACATAGGATCTGTCTTGTAAAAATAGTGTTAAAGCTTAAAATCTGGCTGTACCTGACAGCTGAAATTAATATTAACAAAAAAGTGTTTTTGAAGCTATTTTGGGAGAAAAAGATTTGTAAAAGAAAAAGTACCTTTGCTTGGAGTCCATCAGTTGGTGTACAACAGAGAAGACAAAACTGCTTAAATTGTATTTGTTTCTGTTTACTAAGAAGAATGATCTTTGCACTAGAATGACAGAATACACCTAACAAATTGGATTGATACCCAAGTAACGTGATGGTAAAGAAGCATCTGGTTGTTCTTGATTAAAGCAGTTTACCTGGTCCAGATAGATTACATACTCATATGCTGAAAGAACTGGTAGAAATGTGACTACTTAACTGAAGTCAGTAATATTTTAAAGATCATGGAAAAGAAGGGAGATACCAGATTAGGAAAAGGCTAATGTAATTCTGATTTTAAAAAAGAGAGACAGAAAACAGTTGTTAAACTATAATTCAATGAATCTCACATTCTGGGAAAATTCAAAAATATATTATTGAAGAGATGATTGGTGAGCTTTTAGAAGGAAAAGCTGTGATTACAAAGAGCCAGTATGATTTCAACAAGAATAGGTCATGGGAAATTAATCTCATTTCCTTTTTTGGCAGAGTTAATAAACTTGTAGATTAGGGGAATGCTGTGGATTTAGTTTACCCATATTTTAACAAAACTTTTGATAAAATACTATTTACTGTTCTTGTGGAGAAGATGGAAAAATATAGGATAGAGACAATTAGATGGATTTAAAACAGAATAGTTGGATTTAGTGCATGTTAATTCAATGTTGACATTACAGGATGTTTTCAATGGAGTATCCACAGACATCTCTGCATGGTTCTCTGCTATTTAACATTTTATCACTGATTTTGATGAAACCATAGATAACATGTTCACCAAATTTGGAGAAGATATTGTGCTAAAAGGGATACAAAAGATCCTGGTTAATAGAGTTAATCTTCAAAAGCTTTTGTCACATGGCACAGTAAAAGCTGGGACTTGCTTCCTCTCTCCCAAATTCCCCTCCAAACAACTTTACAATAAATTCTGGATAAGCAGAACCACCAAAAGAAAGTGAAACAATTTTCTAGCTTAAGACAATTTAGAATATTGGCAACAATTTACCAGCCTAAAACAACTTAGAATATTGGCAGGAAAGGTCTGTTGTATCAAGATAAGAGTGGAACATAATCCAGCACAGTTCATATACTAGTGAACCAGCAGTAGACCCTGAAAACAAATGAATCAGCCCACAGATTATAAAGAGGTAAGAAGGTAAAGGTGGCCAGAAAACTAGTAAGGAGATAATAGGAAACCCTTTCTTGTTAGAGGATATAGAACTCTGTTGCATTGCCTGTATGTCCTTTCAGGTTACAGCCCCACAGTGAAGATCACTAGAACATGTTGCTACAGGAAAGACAAGTTACAGGGCTGAAAAAGTGCAACATTCACTCCCAAATTAGAGCATAAGAGAATAGTGACCATACCTTTCCTTAGATCATGCCACTTTGGAAGAGCTGAAAATTTAAAGACACCATTCTCCAACTTCCAACCCCAAATTAACTCTGAAAACAGCAGTACCAAAAAACTCCTAAAGTTTGGGATAGTGCCCTCTCTACCCTGGGAATAAAGCCTAACTTTAACATAAAGTTAAAAATCAAATATACTGGGGAAATGAGCAAACAACAAAGAAGCTGACCATAAAACAATACTATGGTGATAAAGAAGTTCAAAACACAAACTCAAAAGACAGCAAAATTAAAATAGCTTCATTCAAAGCCTCAAAAAAAAAAAAAGTGTTCTGAGGCCCAAAAACAATCATGAAAGAGCTCAAAAAAGTTTCGAAATCAAATAAGACAAGTAGAGAAAAAAATGGAAAAATAAATTACAGTAATACAAAGGATACATATGAAGATGAGGGATAGGTAAAGGAAGCACAAAACTATTGAAAATACCTTATATAATTATATAATAATAGGCAGACAATCTAAGGTACCACTAAACACCTCTCAAATTGGCTCAGATGACAGGAAAAGATAATGATAAATGTTGGAAGGAATGTGGGGAAACTGGGACATTAATATTGTTGGTGTTGTGAACTGATCCAACCATTCTGGAGAGCAATATGGAACTGTGCCCAAAGGGCTATCAAACTGTGCATACTCTTTGATCCAGCAGTGTGTCTACTGGACCTAAATCCCAAAGAGATCATAAAAAAGAAGAACCTACATGTGCAAAAATGTAACAGCCCTTTTGTAGTGGAACTGGAAGCTGAATGAATGCTAATCAGTTGGAAAATAGATGAACAAGTTATGATATATGAATGTTATAGAATATTATTGTTCTATAAGAAACGATCAGGAAGATGATTTCAGAGAGGCCTTGAGAGACTTATATAAACTAATGTTAAGTGAAGTGAGTAGAACCAGGAGAATGTGATGCACAGCAACAAGATTATACATGATCAATTCTGATGGATGTGGCTCTTCAATAGTGAAGTGATTCAAGCCAGTTCCAATGGTCTTGTGATAAAGAGATCCATCTGTACTCAGAGAGAGGACTAGGGGCTGAGTGGGGATCGCAACATAGTATTTTCACTTTTTTGTTGTTTGCATTTTGTTTTCTTTTTTTTTCTTTTTGATCTGATTTTTTTTTGTGCAGAATGATAATTGTAGAAATACATATACAAAAGTTGCATATGTTTAACATGTATTGGATTACTTGCCATCTAGGAGAGAGGGTGGGGGGAAAGAAGAGAGAAAAAAATTGGATGTAAGATTTTGCAAGAATGAATGTAGAAAATTATGCATATGTTTTGAAAAAAAGTTTTAAAAATCCTAATAGGGAAGTTTAAAAAATAATAGTGGTAGAAGAGGCACAAAAATCTACTGAAGAGAAGAACTAAGAATTGGCCAATAGGAAAGGAGGCATGAAAACTCACCAAAGAAAATACTTTTTTTTCAATAGTTTTTTTATTTTTCCAAATACATGCAAATACATAGAAGATAGTTTTCAACATTCATTTCTGCAAAATCTTGTATTCAAAATTTATCTCCTTTCTGCCTCTCCCTCCCCAAGATAGTAAGTAATCCTATATAGGTTAAACAATGGACAATTCAAGAAAATAATTTAAAAATTAGCACTAGGTATATAAAAGCTAATGAATCAAGAACAAAACAAAACAAATAAAAAGACAATGTGAAATATTTCATTGGAAAAACAACTGATTTGGGAAACAGATCTAGAGATATTTTAAGAATTCTTGGCCTACCAGGAAGCCATAACAAAAAAAGTTTGAATGTTTCAAGAAATTATCAAGGAAAACTTACCTGACATCCTAGAACCAGAAAGTAAAATAGACATTGAAAGAATCTACCAATCATTTCCTGAAAGAGATCCCAAAATGAATATTATAACCAAATGCCACAGTTCCCAGATATGTATATGTGTGTGTGTTTGAAAAAAACAGGAAAAAAAATCAAATTTTGTGGAGTTACAGAATAACATAAAATTTAGGGGATTCTACATTAAGGGATTGGAAGATTTGGAATATGACATTTTAAAGGGCAAAGAAGCTAGGATCACAACCAAAAATCACCTACCCAGCAAAACAGTATAATCCTTCAGAAGGAAAAAATAAAAAGGATATTTAATTAAATGATTGAAATGTGGTGCAGAACAACCTGAGTTCAAATCTCACCTCAGACACTTAACACTAGCTTTATGACTCTGAGCAAGTCACTTAACTTTTTTGCCTCAGCAAAAATAAAAAGAAAAGTACTCTCCATCTTCAGAGAAATAAATGATGTCATCTGAATGTAAATTGAAATATACTTTAAAATTTTGTATTTTTCTCAAATGTAAAATAGATATAATAGCATCTATATTCCTCTCAGGATTGTTGAAAGGATGTAATGAGATAATATATCATGAAGATGACATTAGAGAGCAAAGGTTTTCCACCAATTATATTTGTCTTTTATAAACACTTTATTATGTAAACATGAACTAATATGTAATGGTGATGGTGATAATGCTGGTAGTAGTAATGGTAATAATAATAATAGGGATAAGAAACAGCATAAAAAGATGGATAAATAAATATCCTTGGAGTCAGGAAGCAGTGAGTTCAAGGCCTGCATCTGACACATTTGTTATATTACTCTAGGCAGGTCGATTAATCTCCAGATGGTCTAAGCTATTGTCTAGATCAAGTGTTGATCTACATTGACAAGAGTCAATTCCCTCACAGATTGTTCCTATATAAATAAAATCACATGTATAGAAAGGGCAGAAACTTGCATTTATATTTATTAGATGTAGGAATAAAAAGATTGTGCAAAGAATTTCTCTTTCACAAAGCCAGTAGTACTGTTATATTGTATGAATCTGGCAAGAATCTGGGAGGCTGAATCAAATGATGTTTGATTATGGCAGCATAATTCCAAATCTTCATAAAAAAGACACGAATGTATATAGAAACATTTCGTGAAAACTGTAACAAGCTCTTGTAGCTTGTCAATGATATGACAAATTGATTAAATTTTATTAAACAGTAATTGACTTTCTTTAAAAAAAAAAAAAACCTTTTTAGAACGGAAAGGTTCTCAATAAAGACAGAAATCCTTTCTCTGCATTTCATTTTATTAAGAAAAAGGAAAGAAATAACTTCTTGAACGTGAACAATAATCAGCTATGAGACATTTGAAGGGAAACTGGCTCTTGGAAAAGAAGGCTCCACTCCTCTTACTATATCCCACAGAGTTGATTGGGATGTGAAACTTCCTTTGAAGTCAGCAGGAATTCTGTACTTCAATTAATTCTCAAAGGAGGCAGACTCAGGCAGGTTTAGAATTTTGGGGGCCTTGGGTAAAAATAAACATATGATCAAAAGATAGAAAAGGGACCCTTCTTAAAGGCAATAAATACTATAGTAATAAATCTAACTTAGTTTAGAACATTTAGAGAAAGGGGCCCCCAAGAATTGATCCAAATAAAGTTATAAGGAATAATCGATAAATTATATTGAAAAAAATGTAAGTAATTACAGAATTTGAATACATAATGGTAAATTGAAGGTAGCTTGATACAGGGGGAAAAGTGTTGACTCTGAAATTAGAGGAACTAGTTGCAAATTATATCTGATACTTATTACCTGTGTGATCTTAGCCAAGCTATTGAACTTTTCTGGGTCTCAGTTTCCTCAGCTATAAAAATGAGTAAATAAAGTGAGTTTCTGACATTTAGTTCAAGTCAACAGTTATTCCTCAAGGGTTTATTATGCATAAAATAACATCTAATTATATTTTTTAAAAACCTGAATTCAGTTCCACACATGTTTACAGTATTAAGCATCTGTTTTATATAAATCCCTGTATTTGGTACTGGCAACTGTCATCAAAGCTCAGCTCAAGTGCCTCTTCCTAGAGAGGTATAATAGACAAAAGACCCTCAAAGATCTTATATTCCACTACAGAATACAACAGATTGATAAGCAAATAAAAGTAATTTGAGGAAGGAAAGAACCATGATAGCTAGAAGTTGGGATGGTTTTGGTTGGGGGAGGAAACCAGGAAAGATCTAAACTAGGTGGCCACATCTGAGCTGGGCCCTGAAGGAAGTTAAATATTCTAAGATGAGGATGTAAGCAGGAAGTCTGCATCAACCAAGCAGGACAGCTTGGGCAAAAGCTGTGGAGGCAGGAAATGGAATAGAATGAAGATCAGTTTGACTAAAGCATAAATTGTGTATTGGGGAGTAATATGAAATAGTCAGAATGAATATTTGTTTTGTATGTTAGAGGCAATAAAAAAGGAAGTTTTTTGAGTATAGCAAAAGATAAATGGTGGGAACTTAATATATACTTTTTAAACTGAACTAAAGATAGGAGAATTTTTGCAGCTACGTGGAGGATGGATTGGAAGCATGAGACCAATTAGCAAAAATCCAAGTGAGGGATGATTTGGACCCAATCTTGGGTTGTGATTATGTGATTGCTAAGAAGGAGATAGATTTAGGAGATTTTATGGAAACAAAATTAATAAAATTTAATGACTGAGTTTGGGCAAATTACTTGCTTCCTCTGGGATTCGAATTAGCTAATATGACCTCAGATACCTATAAGTTCTAAATTTAAGATATTATGATTTATGAATAGATAGGGAAAATGAGGGAAAGAAAAAAGTTAAGTATTAAGCAGTGAACTTGACCTAATACATCACAGCTAACACAGGAAGCAATTAAGAAAGGTAGTTTTCTTTACAAGAAACAAAATGAAAGAAGAGCAGTTTACTATATGTGGGAAGAAAAAAGTATATCTGACAAAAAGAACTTGGAATTTTCCCATAATTATTCATTTCTTTTATTCTCTCTCTCTCTCTCTCTCTCTCTCTCTCTCTCTCTCTCTCTCTCTCTCTCTCTCTCTCTCTCTCTCTCTCTCTCTCTGTATATATATATATATTAAAAGCCCAATTTATTATCACTAAGTTTTTAATATTTTAAATCTTATTTCCTTATAATGAAATCCCTATACACTGAAGGACTTCACAGACCTACAGCATAATGAAAACTTAGAAATATTCAAGGTAAATCACCTATATTACAGATAAAGAAACTGAGGTCAAGAAAGGTGAAGTGACTTGCTCAGTTTAATTTGGATGGTAAAAAGCAAAGCTAAAATTCAGACCCCAACTCTGTGACTCCAAATCCAAGACTCTTTCCTCTCTTCCACACTGTTTTTAGCCAGACATTTTGGGGGTCATTCACTCGTAAAACCAAAGCATTTTAGAATTCATCTCTTGGTTCTCAAAATAATCCTGAGAGGTTTAAGTGCTATTAGCCCCATTTTACATTTTAGGTAGCTGAGTTTAAGTCACACAGTAAACATCTGAGGTGGAATTTGAACAGGGGTCTTCTTGATTCCAAGCCTAGTGGCACCAGCTTCCAAGGAAGATGGGAAGAGATGAAGAGAATTGCTATTCTGATCAATATGGAAGAAGTGGTTGGAAAAGTTAGACAAATTCAATTAAGTTCACCAAACATTTTAATACCTACTATAAAGCAAAGCACTTATCTGGATAGAGGGGAGGCTAAGACAAAATAAAATGATGTTTCTCCTCCAGAAAATTTTTCTGGGAGGAATAGCCGCCCAGATAAATTAATATAATACAATAAAAAGTCATTTCTAGAAGTAGTAAGCAGAGAGAAAAAGGGGGGGGGGAATCTGGGAAAAGACTCTGGCAGGAGTCTGCATCTGAGTGATTCTTAATATGTGTGTGGGGGGGGTGAGAGAGACAGAGACAGAGAGAAAAAAATAGAGACAAAGAATGAGAGAGTAGAGATGGAAAGGGAGAGAGAGGCAGAGATAGGGCAAGGGGAGAAAAAGACAGAAAAAAAATAGAGAAAAGAGACGCAGAGGAAAAAGACAAGAGAGGGGGAGAGAGACAGACCCATACACAGAAACACAAAAGAGACACAAAGAAACACACACAGAAATAGAGATGGGGGGGGAGAGAAAGAAGAGAGAGAGAGAGTCTGAGGAGAGAGGGGGAGAGGGAGAGAAGAGAGAGAGAGGAGAGACAGACAGACAGACTAAGGAGAGGGGGAGAGAGAGAGTGTGTGTGTGGGAGAGAGAGAGAGAGAGAGAGAGAGAGAGAGAGAGAGAGAGAGAGAGAGAGAGAGAGAGAGAGAGAGAGAGAGGGAGAGGGAGAGGGAGAGGGAGAGGGAGAGGGAGAGGGAGAGGGAGAGGGAGAGGGAGAGGGAGAGGGAGAGGGAGAGGGAGAGGGAGAGGGAGAGGGAGAGGGAGAGGGAGAGGGAGAGGGAGAGGGAGAGGGAGAGGGAGAGGGAGAGGAGAGGGAGAGGGAGAGGGAGAGGGAGAGGGAGAGGGAGAGGGAGAGGGAGAGGGAGAGGGAGAGGGAGAGAGGGAGAGGGAGAGGGAGAGGGAGAGAGACACTCCATTTTGGTAGCTTGTTAAAACTGATGGATCCTTAGAATAATGTTCCTAAATGAGGCACCTTGGGGTATCCTGGATGAAGTGATGATTTTGGAGTCAAATCTGTACCTATGGTGGGTAAAAGATGAAATGACCGAGGAAATAAAGGTTTAAGCTTCCAAGTATATCAAGTTATTAAACTATCCATGGCAATTGCCACCAAAATCAGAAAGAATAGCCTTCTTCATCTTTGGCAATGTATCCTGCGTACAGAGGAGCAATAGACTTTTATACATTTTAAAACAATCAAATAAGACCAATTAATTTAAAGGAAAACCCAGCAATATTAGGTAATCAATTTCTAAATGAAGAAAAGATTAGGAACTTGCCACGTTTCAAGGGAGAAAGTGAACCTGAATATAATTCCCTGAAATCAGAAAAAGAGGTGTCCCACTACTCTCAAGTGTCTGTAATACAATACAGAGCTATTTTTCAAATAAGACATGTGGGTCGCTTGAGATGTGTTAATGTGAGAAAACTCTTTGCATCTGTCTTTAAATTTGACTAGGTTTCTGGGAAGCATAATCTAAAAGTCTTAGTTAAGGGTCTGTAAGCGTCAAGTAAAGGTAGTCCGGCTTCCTAGTTGTGCAGGACTAGGTTCAGACAAGGCAGCAAAGTTCTCTCATAATTTCCACAATTGAATAAATTTTCTCACAGGACAGATATTGTACTACATCTGCAATTACATAAAAAGGAACTGAGCTAGCTCTAGAATTGAGTCACAAGATGGAGTCAGTGTGGTTCACTTAATGCCCACCACTAGTCTCCTTAATTCTCTCACATCTATCTCACAGGTTTGTTGTGAGGATCAAATATATCACCTGTGAAGTCCACATAAAAATTAGCATGCACAAAGTAAAATACATGAGATTATAAAGGAAACCAATTATATTGAAATCTGGTTATCAAAAAATTTATTTTAAATGGACAAACCCCCAGTTAAAACTCTGCTTTAAAGGAAGCATTCTACATATGAGGAAAATACTTGAGCACAGAAGTCTGGGAATAGAATAGCTTGTACAAGTAATAGCTAGGTCCTCAGTTTGACTGAAATGGAGAATATCTAAAACTGAGTATTTTGAAAGAAGACACGAAATGTAGTTGGGAGTCAGGCTTCAAAGAACTGTAAATGTCAGGCGGAGGAATTCATATGGTAATCTTTTGGAGGCAATAAAGAGCCCCTAGAGATTTTTTTAGGAAAGGAGGAAAAGACTTGGTAAGATCCATATTTTAGGATTATCAATTTGTCAGCTGTTTGTTGAGTAGATTGAAGAGGGTGAGACAATGAGACCACTGAAAGAAAGGAAAGAAATGTCTGGCATATTCTAACACATATATTAGACTTTAAGAAAGGAATTCAGAGAAAAAGATAGTGGGATGCTATCTTTGACCTGAAGAGACGACTGTGAAGTAATCAAGACTGAAGTTCTAAAAATTAAATTACAAAAGATCCCAATGGAGATGAAAGAAAGAAGGTAACAAAAGAAACTAATGTGACTAGAATTTTAAAAGACTATGTATAATAGTTGGAAGCAATGGCAAATAAAAGCAAATTCAAAGCAATGGTAAGATCCTATAAGCATATTGTCAGGAAGTATGTACCCCAGTAATTACTAATTCTTAAAGAAATTATGTGAGTGTTTTGACCCTGAAATTTTTCTACAGGGACTCTACCCTAAGGGGATTGCTTACTTCCAGGTTTTTTAAACTTCATATGTACAAAAATGTTCATAGCAGCATTTTTTTTTAAATAACTGAAAGGCAAAAAAAAAAAAAAAATGTGTTTTCAAAGTTTGGAAAATGGCTAAACAAATTATAATATAGAAATATAATGGAATATTAGTTCACCATAAGGAATGATAAATATGAAGAATTCAGAGAAACACAGGAAAATTTATACAAAGTGATAGTGAAGAAAAGTGAGACAGGAAAACGATATATAGTGAGGGTGACAATGTAAATGAAATCAATACAAGTGATTTAACACAATATTTAGGACTAAGGACATACTGTGTCAAGGTAAATAATATATTTTTTTATTAATAACATATATAACTCTTAATAGGGTAAATGTTCTCTATAGGGGAGTCATGTGTTTGTGGAAAATGTCAAAACAATGCATCAATTTTTTAAAAAATATGCTAATGTTATTTTGGAGGGGGCAAGAATCACAGCTGTTATTTATACTGTGCTTTAAAATATATGATTGTTAGAGAATGGCTGAATAAAGTGGTATGTGAATGTTATGGAATATTATTGTTCTGTAAGAAATGACCAGCAGGAAGATTTCAGAAAGGCCTGGAGAGACTTACATGAACTGATGCTGAGTGAAATGAACAGGACCAAAAAATCATTATATATTTCAACAACAATACTATATGATGATCAATTCTGATGGATGTGGCTCTCTTCAACAATGAGATGAACCAAATCAGTTCCATTTGTTTAATAATGAATATAACTAGCCACACCCAGCGAAAGAACTCTGGGAAATGAGTGTGAACCACGACATAGCATTTCCAATCACTCTGTTTTTGTCCACTTGCATTTTATTTCCTTCTCAGGTTAATTTTACATTATTTCAAAGTCCAATTCTTCTTGTGCAGCAAAACAAATTTATGGATATGTATACATATATTGTATTTAATATATACTTTAACATATTTAACATGTATTGGTCTATCTGCTATCTGGGGGAGTGGGGAGGGGGAAAGAAGGGAAAAATTGGAACAGATGGTTTTTGCAAGGGTCAATGCTGAAAAATTATACATGCATATATCTTGTAAATAAAAAGCTATAATAAAAATATATTATTGTTAAACATGAAATACAGTACTTTCTAAGGAAAAGGTAATGGAGGGTATAATGGATATAAAGAGGCTGCAACTTTTGTCTACTAAGAAACTTTGAAAAGTTCTGGGCTCAAGGATATCACTAGGGAAATGTATAAACAAAAAGAGATGTCTTGGTCTCAAGATGTAGATGATGGATTAAAGGTGTACAGCCCTTGTCTTCTACTGATAATATTCTGATATCAGAAAAAAAAAATGGAGAATGTCTCTAGCATGTCTCTGTGTAGTGAATTTATTGGAGAATCTGGATAAATCTCACAAGATGGATAAAAATGAATAGGTTGACATCTGTGACATTGGAGGAAATATCTAAATCAATTAGGTCATAAATTCATTTGAATGACATCTATAAAAACAATCCAGATCTATTTCTGTGACTGTCATTTTGATCTATCTATCTATCTATCTATCTATCTATATACCATCTTTCTCCTAGTTGAAGACCCCCTTTCTCACTACACAGTCACATTCCACACAGCTTTAAAATGAAAGGAAATAGATCAAGCATTGCTGTATGATGACAGCCACCTCTAATTATTTACTAAATCTCCTCCAAATTGCTTTCTTAGATCTTTGGATGTGACTAGAAGGACAACCTAAATACTTAGAAAGGAATAAGGAAGGGAGTGTATGTATTTTGTAACAGGATAACGAGCTTCAAATAAGAAAAGCAAGAGCTACATTGATATAAATCAGTCATCTCCCCCTTTATTGATTCAAAGAAAGTTCACAACTGTAACAATTTGAGCAAATCAGGATCTTCTCTGCTTTTAGCTCCTGTTTTTAGCTCTAGCATCTAGGTTGCTATCACAGAAAAAAAAAAAAAAAAATCTGTGTACAGTTTACCAGATTTTGAGTCTCTGGCCATGGTAGTAGTAAGAAAAGCAAAATTCATTCCACAATTAGCAAAACATAGAAGGAAGAACCAGGGATTCCATAGAATATAAATTGCATGCTACTTTATCATAGGATTTCTCCCTTTTTTTTTTTTTTTTTTTTTTTTTGAGGGGATAGAATAGAAAGAAGGAAAATCTAAAAATCAAGTGAACAAGCATTTGTTGAGCTTCTACTGTACTCCAGATATTGTGCTAACCTCTGGGGATACAAGAAAGAAAGATCAGAAACAAACATTTATTAAGCAATATTTTGTGCCTAGGCACTGTGTTAAGTACTTTATAAATACTTAATTTTCACAAAAACCCTGGAATATAGGTATTATTATGTTCATTTTACAATCAAGGAAGCTAAGGTAAACTCTATGCCCAATGTCTCACAGCTATATGTGTCTGAGACTGAATTTGAAATCAGGTCTTCCTTACTCTAGGTCTGGCATTCAAGCCACTTGCACCCTTAATTTCAGAATGTTGTTAGAAGAGTGCTTTATAAATCGTTTCAGAATCAAATGTGAGATTTTTACAGTGTGAAATAGGTTTCAATATAGGTAGTCAATTCATGAATAGAAATTTTTCTTTATGATTTAATCATTTATTAATTTTGCACTGCCAGTAGATGAAACATATTATTTAGAGACCTTGGGTCTCTGCTTTATAGAGGCATTTGTATAACACACAGGAAGCAGGATACTTGAATTCTAGCTATATTACCTTGGGTAAGCCACTTGATACCTGGTAGGGCCTGTTTTCTTATCTATGAAGTAAAGGAATTGGACTAGATTACTCTAAAGGCCATAAGCCTCTGAAACTGAAAAGTGTGTGAAATTATTCTAAGCAAATTAAAATACATTATCATTTACTAATAATTACCCTAATGACAGATGCTTAGTTGAGGCAAGCAAATGACTAGAGCAAAAAACATTATAATCTATCTTTGAAATAATGAACCCTACTTGTTATTCCCTACTATAGACAGGAATTCAAATAGATATAATGGAAATGCAAAAAAAAAAAAAAAAAAAAAAAAAAAGAGTTGTGTTCAGAACTTCAAAAAAGTAGTATGGAGAATATAAAAATGTTGTTGTACTTTAAAGGATAAAAGAGCTAGAAGGCAGTATCTACTTTCTTTCACAGAGTGGTAGAGTTAGAATGACAATTGTCAAAAAGATAAAATTGGAGGAACCCCAAAAGGCTAACCAGTCAGGATAATGAGAAGAGAAGCCTGAAGGATATGCCTTTGATGGGTAGAGAAAAACAAATTGGGAGAGAACATAGTAGCTATTTTCAGGTATCTAAAAAGCTATCATATGGAAAAGTGATTAATTTGGTTGAACCCAAAGGACCTAACTAGAAGCAATGGGTGAAAGTTGCAGAGGAACTTTTTAGATTTAACAAAAGGAAAAATACCTTATTAGAGCTGTCTAAAAGTAGAACTGAACTGCCTTGGCAGGTTGTGGGATCTCACTCACGAAGAGATTTCAATCATATACAGAATGATTCACTTTTTTTAAAAGTTGTGGTAAGAAGAATTTTGATTCTAACTAAATGGCCTTTGAGAGACCTTCAAATTCTTAGATTCTATGACTCTGGGAAACTTCTGGTACAATCAGATTTGAATTCCCATAAAAGAATCTTCCCAACTCTGTACTCTACTACACCATGTGGTTGTCCAACAGTCAGGAAGACTTAAATTCTAATCTCACCTCAGCTACTTTCTAACTGGGTAATACTGGGCAAATCATTTAATCTTTGTTTGCTGCTGTTTCCTCAACTGTAAAATAGAGGTAATAATAGCACATACCTTGCAGGGTTGTTGTGAGGATCAAATGAGGTAATATTTGTTTTTGGTTTGATTTTTTTTTTTATAAGTAGTGCCTAGAGTATTTATATACATAAATACTATAAGTATTTAGCATAGTACAGAATGGGTACTATATAAATGCTTATTCCCTTCCCCTTTTTACTTTCACTTGTCTGGAGTAGAGGCAGCCTTTTATAAGAGAGTATGTCTTAACGTAGAGACAACAATCTATGGCTAATGAAAATTTTATGTTTTATATAGGGTTTACCAAGTTAATAATAGATCATAAATTTGTGGCACTGCAAAGAGTTTTGAGATTGCCTAATTTGATTCTGTTTTACACCTGAGGAAACTAAGGCCTATAACAAATGACCTCACTGCTTATCAATAAGTTGTTATTTGTCTTTCCTTTCTTGAAGAGGACGAAGACATCAGCAAGGTGATGCCATGGACTTAAGTGAGAGAGAGAGAGAGAGAGCTGTGTAAGATCACTTGCTTCACTTTCTCCTCCAGAGCCATCTGGATCTAGTAGTTAGATACAGATCAGGACAAATGGAGATAGCACTGGATGCCGTAGGGGGCTTTGGCCTTTTAAAACTAAGGTAAATTCAAAGAACTGCTATAAAGCTCACATTATGTTGTGACTGTGGCTAGTTTGTAAAAAATGGCATATGGGAACATAATTAGATATTTCATAGGATTGTTGATTTAGAACTGTAAAGAATCCTAGAGATAGTCCAATCCCATTATTTTACATATAGGAAAACTGAGGTCATTTATGAATCTTAATTCACAGTCAGTCCAACCCTATAGACATCACATATGCAAATATGTATTGAATACCTACAGAGCTATGTGCTAAGTACTGGGAGAAGTACCAAGATTAAATAGATGGTTCTTACCCTTATGGAGCTTGCAGTCTACTAATATTAACTTAATATTATAGTGTCAATGTCCAATAGTATTGACAAATTATTATTTAATTGCTATATTCAGTAATTCATTCACTCAATAAATCTTTCACTATGTTTAATGATGAGATGATACAAAAATGTATCAGATGAGAATTTTGCCTTCTCAGAGCCTTTTCTAAATTGTGAATTAGTACTCATTCCATTTCCAAATTAATACAGAACTAGGCAAGATAACAAAGGAAAGAAAATTCAGATTAATAATACAAATGCCATATGATTCAACTAATAAAACTCTAAATAGATCAATGCCTTCCTAAATTAAGTTTAGGCACA
Organism: Sminthopsis crassicaudata; assembly: GCF_048593235.1. NCBI lineage: Eukaryota > Metazoa > Chordata > Mammalia > Dasyuromorphia > Dasyuridae > Sminthopsis > Sminthopsis crassicaudata. Next base: position 369,502,904 of record NC_133617.1, read on the forward strand.
AAAAGACCAGAGTGCTTTTCGTCTCTTAGGGTCTCAGTTTGAGTGACAGTCATATAACATCACTTCCCATAAAGCACCTCTATCCAAGAATCCTACAGTGAGTGCCTTTGAAAAGCTCTAAGCCTTCAGTTCTATTCTGGGACTAGGAGCTTTGTAATTCAAACAATAAGTATTTGTTCAACTACATATGCATAGCACTACTCAAGATGCTATGAAGGATCGAAACGAAGGAGATTTACTTCCAAGAGTTTATCATTGAGTTATATCATGAAACCGTCTGAGAACAATTACATTGTAATATATTGGGATTTTATTCAGTTTAATTATGTATTAACAGAGAATGCCATGGATTCTTGAGCAGGGAAACAACTTTATGAAAATATATAGAGTATAAAGAACTAAAAGTCTGAAAATAGTATGTGCTAATTTTTTGTTTGTTTTAATAAGTTTTTGAAGAAAACAAAAAACTATAAGCCTAGCTCTCAAATTCAATATTTGACCTCCCAGTTATATGGGTCGGAAACTTTGTGGGATTAATTCTAACTAATTTTCACCTATTAACAAGTATCAGAAATTTGTATCAGCTAGTCAAAAAGTTGACAATAGGTGCTATCTACAGTGGGTGTAATGACTTGAGAAAAAAATCAGATTAAAAATTTTAAAAATATATAGATTTACACCTGGAAAGAATTTTGTACAGGTCATTTTGTCCAACTCCCTCATTTTATGGATGAATAAACAAAAACTCTAAGAGGTAATGCCTATGCTTATGTGAGCTTCAGGAGGACCAGATATTTTCCTATTTCACACATAGAACTTAAAGCAGGCTGCTTGCATAGAGTTGGCAATGAAAAAGCATGATTTTAAAGTGGACATCAGAGTTGTCTATCCAAAACTGCTCCAGAAGTTCTGGAGCCCTCTAGTAGCTCCTCACCTCTCTGGTTTATAGTTATCGAAGAGTGCATTACTTATTCCACAGTATGAGGATTAAGGTGCTACATGGATAAAAGAATAAACAGCACTTTTTGCTACACATAGAAGAGTTCCCTGGGATGCTCTCAACAGTTCCTGGGCTGCCAAAGTTGCAAGTTAGACAGCTGAATCAAGTAAGAGGCAACTGATTCTACTATCTCCAGGTTATTTGAGCAACCCAAATAATAGAAAGAGGAATAGTGTTTCTTAAATAAAATGATTCTCTTTGTGGTGGTGAGAAAATTTGTCATGAGAGGCAGTGAAAGGAGTACACAAAAGAAATTGGTTGAGACTAGGAAACTCAGTACAAATGCTGAGTTTATGCTATCTGATTCTGATTTCCTTTCCTTGTCTTCATATGATCTTAGAATTAAAGGTGAAAGGAAAACAATGTAGTTCAACCCCCTCATTTTACAATTGAGGATCAGAGAAGTTCAATATCTGGACCAAAATCAGCTAGATAGGAAGAAAGTAAGGATTTCAATTCAGAGACAGTGATTGATACTGGGCCTGGATTCAGACCTGAGTTCAATTCTACTTAGACAAGTTAACTGTGTGGTCCTGGGCAAGTCACTTAACAGGTCTCTGCCTCAGTTTCCTCAAATGTAAAATAAGGATAATAGAGCACCTACCTCAAAGAGTTGTTGTGAGAATACAATGAGATAATATTGTAAGGCAGTCAGTACAGTGCTGGGTGCATAATAGGAGCTATATATAAAAATTCCTTTCTCTTCCTCTTTCCTCAGTTCAGTTTCCTCAAGGAGTAAGCATTGAAGTTGGAAGGACAGTTTGTTCTTAGAGATCAATAAAAAGGAGATAAATCTGCTCAAAGAGACTGATAAAAAGTGATTGAGAAGAACACAAGATTCTTCACAGAAGCTAAGAGAGGAGAGGTTCTAACAGGACTAAAGAAGGGAGTGATGGGGAGAGAACATGACATAGTCAGTCAGCCAACAAGCATTTATTATGTGCCTACCATGTATCAGACACTATACTATTAGGGATATAAAGAAAGACAAAAACATTATCCTTGTCTTCAAAAACTCACATTCTAATAGAGTGATAATGTGTAAACAACTATGTAGATACAAACTATGTACACAATAGATGAAAGAAACTTTAGAGGGAAGGCACTGGAGGTAAAAACTGGGAAAGGCAAAGGTAGATTGACAGGAATCATGAAGGAAGTCAGGAAAGCCAGTAAACAGAGATGAGGAGGTAAAACATTCCAGAAAGAAGGCAGATACTTACAGAACACAGCATATATGGAAGGAATAAAGCATAAGAAAATTGGAAAGTAGAAAGGCAAAAGATTTTGAAGAGCTTTAAATGCCAAAGAGAGCATTTTATATTTGGTCCTGGAGATTATTGGGAGGCATTTGAATATAGACTCGTGGTAAAGTCTACAACTATCGGTCCAGAGGTTCCCTTTTGTACTTCCCTTTATGGTGTAGTTCTCTCATTTGTAGGAAATGCTCAGTATTCAGTGAAAGTCAGATTATCTTTATCTGGAGGAAAAACACATTATAAAAGTACAGAGAAAAAATAAACAAGCTTTAAGTGTAAGTGAAGCCAGTTCACCAAGTAGTGATGCAGCAGGGAAATGAGAGAAAATACAGAGAGGATAAATTCACTTGTGCCATTGGGGCAGCAAATTCTGCCCAGGCTAATCACTCCTTAGGGAGTTGACTGAATGATACAAGGCTCCAAAAAATTATGATTTTATTCAGTTCAGGGTTACAGTGCCCTTCCCTTGCAGTCCTCAGCTCACCATGGGGTACATCACTCCTATCTTCTTCCTCTCCCCCCACTTCCAATGCCTTAGCCACTAAATTTTGGATGTCTTCTATACCACTGGGATTTCTCTTATATTATCATTTGATGGGACCTTAAAGAAGAACTCAATTTTTACCACTAGCTACAGTGGCTTTGTGATTTCTGGTAATCCAATTCAATTCAATTAAGTTCTGTCAGCACAAATAAAATTACTGTAGTGGATTGTGCAGTTAGCCTCTCTTCCCTTGTTCGTGTAAGACTATTTTTGTAAGATAGGATCTGCTTCCAGATAAAAGAAGGAATCCATAGACTATGAGGAGACGGGGAAACATTGAATTGCATATCACTCTATAGAGTCTGGTCCTTATAGGGAACCTTATGCATTGAGGAGCCAGCACCCAACAGGGATGTTGATATGGCAACAAAACCACAATAGAGAAAAGACCTGGCTGCTACTAAAGAGTGGTACACCAGAGTATGATGTACACCAAGGCCTAAGGGACATGATCCAGAGAGGTTTTATGAGACCCTTCCCAAAAGTGCCCAAGGATCATGTCAAGGGTTGACATATAGGTTACATTGTAGTCAGTGGTATATTCAAATGTGCTATAGTGGATAGAGAACTAAGCTTCAGATAATCCAGCCTCTGACACATACTCTCTTTGTGACTCTGTGCAGTGCACTTGGCTTTTCAGGGAGTTTCCTTATCAGGAATTTCCTACATTGATGAAATCATACATCAAGGCAAAAATTACAGATAACCTGGACAAGGGGACTCATAGAATTTTGGGGAAATGAATCACTAAAAAAAAAAAAAAAAAGACCTTTTATTTAAGTCAACTACACAGACATCTATTTGCTGGAGCCCTGTGAGAAACAGAGAAACTCATTCCTTTGTGACTTGTGTTAATGTTAGTTAACAACCCATCAAGTCTAGGCGCGAGCATATGTGCGTGTGTGCGTATAAGCATACGCGAATAATTTATAATAATTTTTTACCACTAAATCCTCCTACCCCCCTTACTAAATTTTATTGCTTCTGTCAAACCCCAAAACCGGATGATAAGCCTTTAGTATGGTATGAATATACCGTGGAGATATAGGTACTAGCACGCAGGTAACAGTAATTGGCTTACCTTAAACTTAACCAAACTACTATTCAATGCTACTGGTTATAAATTATTATAAACTATTATAAACTGTTATAGAGTATTATAGAGTCCTTCAAAAGATGGAGAAAACAAGAGGAAAAGCAACAGGAGGAACTGGTAATATGAACCTGATTCTAATCCATAAGGAGGAACTGTCTTGCTAAAGTAGAAATGACAGGAACCTTGAGGATAAGTGACCACTTAGACATAGTTTGTGAGAGAGTAAAAGCTCAACTTAATCTATTGTGTCCCGTAGATTTGTGGGGAGAAGATTAGAAAGAGATTAAAGAAAGATGGACTGGATGAATTGGTCTAATATTTCATAAGAAAGTTACCCCAAGAGGGAGAGGAAGTTCTTAAAAGCATGAAGTTCTAAAGTCAAAAGCAGAAATGATTCTAAGGAAGAGGAAATTGGGGTGGGGGTGAAGAGAACTTGGCACTCAAGTTAGATCTTATAAAAGATAGGAATAAGTGTAGGTAACTCAGGATGAATAGAAAAGTCTCATCATTCTATAAAAATAGTATTAGGAATACTAAAACCTCAAATGAGCTGAGGCTGGTGATGACTTGTTAAAGGGGAAAAAAGCTTCTTCAGCTAGGTTAAGGGGCAAGGAGGATTTCAAAGAAGGGATAAGACATATTTAGAATGACTTGTGAATACTATTCTTTCTTTTTTATGGTCTTTTAAAATTTTTATTTTATTTTTTATGTTAAACATGGTAGAAATATATGTTAAATCCAATATATGCATACATATTTATACAATTATTGTGCTGCACAAGAAAGATCAAATCAAACTAGTAAAAAGAAGAAGAAGAAGAAGAAGAAGAAGAAGAAGAAGAAGAAGAAGAAGAAGAAGAAGAAGAAGAAGAAGAAGAAGAAGAAGAAGAAGAAGAAGAAAATGCAAGCAAGCAACAATGAAAAGAGTGAAAATGTTATGTTGTGAACCACATTTAGTCCCCACAGCCCTCTCTCTGGGTGTAGATAGCTCTCTTCATCACTGAACAATTGGAACTGGTTTGAATCATCTCATTGTTTAAGAGAATCACGTCCACCAGAATTGATTGTTATATAGTCTTCTTGTTGCCGCGTATAATAATCTCTTGGTTTTGCTCAGGATAAGTTCATGTAAGTCTCTATAAGCCTCTCTGAAATCGTCCTGCTGGTCATTTCTTATAGAACAATAATATTCCATAACATTCATATACCACAATTTATTCAGCCAGTCTCCAATTGGTGGGTATCCACTCCATTTCCAGTTTCTGGCCACTACAAAGAGGACTGCCACAAACATTTTTGTACATACAGGTCCCTTCCCCTCCTTTAAGATCTCTTTGGGATATAAGCCCAGTAGTAGCACTACTAGGTCAAAGGGTGTGCACAGTTTGATAACTTTTTGAACAGTTTCAAATTGCTCTCCAGAATGGTTGGCTTCGTTCATGAGTAATATTCTTTCAATCAATGTTCCTTCAATTTCAACACTTACTCCTCTTGTTTTCTCCCTCAGTATACAAAAATAATAACTGAACTATTAAACTTTAATTTTGTTGGTGCTACTTTTTAAATTTATTTTTTATTAATTTTATAATTATAATTTTTTGACAGTACATATGCATGGGTAATTTTTTTACAACATTATCCTTTGTACTCACTTTTTTTCTGAATTTTCCCCTCCCTCCCTCTACCTCCTCCCCTAGATGACAGGCAATCCCATAAATGTTAAATGTGTTACGGTATATCCTAGATACAATATATGTGTGGTGCTACTTTTTTTGTCCAAGAAGAATGATCTTTAGATTGGGAAGAAGAGAACAAAATTGGTGAACATCAAGTGGAAATGCATGATAAGTTAGAATACATTGCCTGATTTTCTTCAATGAAATCATGTCATGAGGCATAGATAAACAACGTCCTAGGTTACTGAAACAATAGGCATATGTGATTATTAATCTACCATCAGCTTTCTTTGAAAGATCATAGAAAATGAAAGAGGCACTAATTGATTGGAAAAGGTTAAATGCCACAATTTTCAAAATAGAGAGGAAAATGATAAAGCTTGCAAACTATACACAAATAATCTTGGCCAAATTCTAGAAACATTAATTAAAGTTTGTTTTGTGAACCTTTCAAAAGAGAGGCAGTAATCACCAAAAATCAAAATTGCTTTATTAAGGGGTTCAATGCCAGACCTCATTTTTGTTTTTGCTAAGTTTTCTGAAGGTTGGAGCAGAGACACATTATAGATAGTGTAACATTGATTACTTTAGCCTTCATCAGGTATATTATGTTTCACTCTTCCCCCAGGATTCTCTGGTACATTCTTAAGTGGTTTGTGGAGGTCTAGGCTTTTTGCAAATAGTCCCAGCCCTTGATGATGATGTTTCCTCTCATTCCATTCCAATTACATTTAGCCACTGACAAATTAGCTTTACAAAGAAATATTTGTTTTTAAAAACAAAAACCCAAACTTAATTCCTCAACACATGAGAGGCACGATCTTTTCCCCTCTCCCCCTCTCCCTACTGCCACCTTGGTCTCTGGGGAAGAAAAATATCCTAGTTTGTTAAAATTCCTATGGAGCATTATCCCAAGCTCTCTTCAGGCTTGAGTCCCTAAGCACTCTGACTTCTCTAGGTTTCCCTGCTTGACTGGTAGGCTGCACCAGCCAGCCTACAATTCCAATTCAAACTCTTGATATGGTCAGGATTACCACCTGAAACTGAGAAGGACAAATAAAACAAAACAGACAACCCAGAACCATTTTTCAGAACTAGGGTAAAAGAAAAAGGGGAAAAGGTACTCTCTCACAATTCAGTTCACAATTCTCATACTATGGATGAACTATGGTCACCCTCTGTATGCAACAGAAAAGAATGGACAGAAAAGGGAGAGATTGTCTCTGGACAGTTTTAAAGAGTCACTATCCTTTTCTGGATACCCATCAAAGGAGCTACTCCCAACCACATGGTAGAGTACTCAAAATGCCTTCTTATTAAATAATCTGGGCATGTCTAGGACAAGTCCACAGAGTACCTCCATGTTAGGGTAAACTGGACATTTCCAAGTCCCATTACACATTTTCTCAATTTTGAAATTTGCTATCCCAGGCAAATAAAAACATGGTCTTTGTCCCAATCAGTCTCTTGCCCCAAATTCAGAGCATTTCTTTGTGGTCTCTGAAGGCATATAAGAAATGTCCTTTCATAAGCATATACACAAATATGTACAATACACACACACATACACACATCTATATATACATATTTGTTCTCTCTCTCTCCGTGTGTGTGTGTGTGTGTATTTGGTAGTATATAGAAAGTCTCAAAACAACCAATGTTGCTAGATCATATACAAACCCCAATACAGATGAAAATCATAATTATGCCCCCAAAGCTTTGTAGTTAATAAAATAAGGAGAATTTTACATAGTTTACCAAATATGTTTGCTTACTTAGCCTTAGATTTATAAGACCTTTCTCAATCCACAAGACAAAAAGAAAGCAAAAACAAAGACCATTGTCTTGTCAGATGGAAACTTTGTCCTTATTGAGTTTTCCAAACTACATGGAAGTATCCTCACAAGGATTTGAGATATGGAGTCAGTTAGCATTCACTCCTTTATCAAATAAAAAATTTTCCTAGTAGAAACTCTTCCAATGATCACTCAGCATATAAAGCTATCCAACAGGAGACTGTACAAAAACTATCCCCTTCTACAAGGAGAATGTCAAAATTCTCTAGGATAGGTGATCCTCAAAGAAGTTCAAACAATTTCCTCTGGGTCCCTATGTTAAAAGACACTTGAAATTTCTCCTCCCCTTCCTACCCAGTCACTCAATCTAGAGCATTGTTACTTCCAGAGTAAACCCAGTGAAACTGTGAATTCACCCATCAGAGAAATAAAACAAACAGATTCAATTATAGAAATAGAAATGACTTATGAGTTTTAGGCACAGGATTCTCACTCTAAGAAGTTGTAGATAATTTTACTTTTATTAAAAGGTAACCAGTATAGGTCTGTTTAAATGCAAAAGAAAAATATGAACATTTTACCTAAATAGTAGCAATCTAGTGATTCTAGATATCTCAGATTAAATTCAGTACTTTTATAGAACTCAATAATACAGACTATACCAATATATCAGGTACCAACAATATACAGGTATCAACATTTTTACAGAATTGATTAATTTTAAAAGTATCAACAAATGAAAGTACATCAGTGGAACTGACTTATCAAGGAACAAACACCAGGAAAAAAGATTGTATATTCACAAATCACTGGTATCTTTGTGAAGAAAACTCCAACTGAGGCCATGAAGAATCAGATACAACTGAACAACAATAAAATTGGCAGAAAGTCATTTTCTGAAAGCCATTTAATTTCTCTTTAGCCATTTCTTTTAAAAAGTCTCTTTTCTACCTGGCCAAAGGTCAATTCAAGAAAAACTTTTAATAATTGAGTCAGACATATTCCTTCTTTTGGTTTGATCATTAGTATTATTCTTATTCTTGTTCTAGTTCTTCTTTGTCTTTTCTCCTTTCTCCTTCTCTTCCTCCTCCTCCTTCTTCTCCCCCTTCTCCTTCTTTTCTTCCTCTCCTCTTCTTCTTCCTCCTATTTCTTCTCCTCTTCTTTTCTCCTCCTCCTCCTCTTCCACCTTCTTCTTCTCCTTTTTCTTTTTTCATCAAATTTTTCTAGGATTGTGTAGTCTAGGATATTTCAGATAAAACAAGTCCTGGGCAGAGTATCTCTCCAGGGATCCTTGAAAAAAGTGAAGGGCCCAATTTTTTTTTCTTCAGACAAGGCCCTTAGACAAAGATGTAACATTGACTTCCCAATAGTGCCACTGCCTTAAGACCAGTCATATCACATTTCACCTCTCCTTCAGTGTACTCTGGAACCTTTAAGAGGCTTGATCATATCTAGACTCTTGTCAATGGCTCTAGTCCCCACCAATGATATTCTTTGAAGTGTAAGTCATGAATCTCCTACCCCCCAGTTCCATTCAGTTACTTGACAGTCAAATTAGCTTTTACAAAAGAATGTTTACTTCAAAAGGTATAATAACAAATATTCTTACTCCCCACCAAGATGGGTTTAATTCTCCTTCTTTTCTTATACCACTTCATTCTCAGTTCATAGCTTGACTAGGTTTCTATACAATCTCAAGTTCCAAGTCCATGACCTGACTTGAATCCCAAGTAACCTGACTTCTCATAGCTTTTATGCCAGTTTGGCTGTCTGGCTGCAATATCTTACCTTGAATCCTTGTTCTGAGCTCCTTCAGCTCCTTAATCCACTACTCCCAGCACCTGAAACTAAAAAGGAAAAATGATACAAAACAGAAACAAATGTCCTCAGTCCATTTCTTGGAGTTAGGATAATGATGAGAGGGTAGGGAATCTCACCAGTTCTGATCATGACACCCATGCTGAGAATAGAGACACTATCTCACTATGGCAATTTTAAAAGAGCTGGACTTTACTGGCCTGTTTCAGCAATATAATCCATCAAAGGAAATATATACTCCACCTTCTTTGATCGGGTTGTAGGGATGTAGACTTCCTTCATGTTAAATGATCTGGGGATACCTAAGAAAAGTTTATTAGGGTGCTTTCATGTTAGGTCCAACCACCAGGAAGATATTTAATAAGAGTTATTCATGTAAATTTTATAGATGCAGCTAGTTGGATTCAAAACTTTTTGAAAAATTAAACATAAAGAGTAGTCATTAATGGGTTGATATCAATCTAGAGGGAGATTCCATTAGATCTATCATTGATTCTTTTTTTTTTCCAATATCTGTAACAATAATTTGGATGAATCCATAGAATATATACTCATTAAATTTGCAGATGATATGAAACTTTGAAGAATATCTTTTAACTTTCAATATTTTATTTTTCTAATTATATGTAAAGATAGTTTTTAGCATTTATTTTTGTAAGATTTTGAGTTCCAAGTTTTTCTTCCCTCCCTTCCTTACTTCTCCTTTTCTCAAGACAGAAAGCAATATAATATGGGCTATAATCTACAGTCATTTAAAATATATTTCCATATTAGTCATGCTATAAAAGAAAAATTAGAGCAAAAGTAAAAAACCATGAGAAAGAAAAAGAAAAAAAGGTGAAAATAGTATGTTTCAATCTGTATTCAGTCTTCATCGCTCTCTCCCTAGATGTGGATGGCATTTTTTATTTCACATCTATTGGAATTATCTTAAATCACTGCATTGCTGAAAAGAGTTGTCTATCACAGTTGATCATTATAAAATCTTGCTGTTATTGTGTACAATGTTTTCTTTGATCTACTTCACTCAGCATCAATTCATGTAAGTCTTTCCAGATTTTCTGAAATCAGCCTATTTAGTTGTTCTTATAGAACCATAACATTCCATTACATTTGTAGACCATAAATTATTCATCCATGCCCAACTCAATTAAAAATTCCTTACCACCAAAAAACATTTTTGTACATGTGGGTCTTTTCTTCTCTTTTACAATCTCTATGACATATAGACCCTGTAGTAATACTGCTGGATCAAAGAGGATGCACAGTTTTCTAACTCTTTGGGCATAGTACCAAATTGCTCTCCAGAATGATTAGATGAATTCACAATTTCCCCAACAATGCAATAGTGTCCCAGTTTTCCCACATCCCCACTTGGAAGAATAACTAACTTAACTGAGTTCCTGGATAACAGGATAACAGGAACTCAGGATGTTTGTCTTGGAGAAAATATTTATCTGGGGATAAGGAACAAAGAAGAGAGCAGTCTTTAAATATTTGCAGGTCTATTGTATAAAAGGGGAATTAGATTTCTGCTTAGCCATTCTCCAATTGATACATGGTCAAAGGATATGAACAGACAATTTTCAGATGAAGAAATTGAAATTATTTGTAGCTGCATGAAAAAGTGCTTCAAATCACTATTGATCAGAGAAATGCAAATTAAGATAACTCTGAGATACCACTACACACCTGTAAGATTGGCTAAGATGACAGGAAAAGATAATGACAAATGTTGGAAGGGATGTGGGAAAACTGGGACACTGATAAATTATTGGAACTGTGAATGGATCCAACCATTCTGGAAAACAATTTGAAACTATGCTCAAAAAGTTATCAAACTGTGCACTCTTTGCACAGTGTTACTACTAAGCTTATATATCCCAAAGAAATCTTAAAGAAGGGAAAGGGACCTGTATGTGCAAGAATGTTTGTGGCAGCCCTCTTTGTAGTGGCCAGAAACTGGAAACTGAGTGGATGCCCATCAATTGGAGAATGGCTGAATAAATTGTGGTATATGAATGTTACAGAATATTATTGTTCTGTAAGAAATGACCAACAGGATGATTTCAGAAAGGCCTGGAGAGACTTACATGAACTGATGCTGAGTGAAATGAGCAAAACCAGGAGATCATTATACACAGCAAGAACAAATGATGATCAATTCTGATGGATGTGACTCTCTTCAACAATGAGATGATTCAAACCAGTTCCACTTGTTGAGTGATGAAAAGAGCCATCTACATCCAAAGATCTGAGTGTGGATCATAATATAGCATTCTCACTCTTTCTGTTGTTGTTTGCTTGTATTTTGTTTTCTTTCCCAGTTTTTTTCCCTTCTTGATCCTATTTTTCTTGTGCAGCATGATACCTGTATAAAATATGTATTCATATTTTATATTTAACATGTATTTTAACATATTTAACATATATTGGACTACCTGTCAGCTAGGAGATGGAGTGGGGGGAAAGAGGGGATAATTTGGAACCGAAGGCTTTGCAAGGGTCAATGGTAAAAATTACCCATGCATATGTTTTGTAAATAAAAAGCTTTAATAAAAAAGATTTCTGCTTAATTCCCTAATGCAAAACTAATAGCTTGGTTTTAGTTTTGCAAAAAAGCAAATTTAGGCTCCTTATAAGGAAAATCTTCCTAACAAGTGGAAGCATTAACTACCAAGAAATACTGGGTTTCCTTTCATTAGAAGTGTTCTGGTTGAGCATGAATGATTACTTGTCAGTGATGTTGAAGATGGGATAATTGATAATAAATGGATTCAGGTAAATGATCTCTGAGGCCCCTTCTAACTCTCAAGTTTTGTGATTCTGTAAGTCAAGTAACTTTAAAAAATTGTTGAGAGCTACTAATGCATTAGTCATAATCTTTTTTGCACATTAATTTCCTAAGTTTAAAGTTAGGTGGTTGAACTAAATCATGCCTAAGGTATTATCTGGGGATAGATAACACATTTACAAAAAGTACAGATGATAGATAAAAAGATACATGAATTGGATTACAGTATTGGAATCTAAAAAGATATAGACAACCTTGAATCAGTAGGTTGAAGCAAACAAGATTAATTTCAGGATGTAAAATCTTGCACTTGAATTTAAAATTTTAACTTTATGAGTAAAGGAAGAGCTAGACATTACCAAAAAATAGAAGGGGTCATATTGGATTATAAGCTCAAAATGAGTCAGCAGTGTGATGTGGTAACCATAATAGCAAATCCCATCAATGCAAGATTACATTAAATGTTATGCTCAGACACAGGAGATAATAGTTCTGTTGTACCTTTTCCTGGTCAGACTACATCTGAAATATTGTGTCCAGTCCTGGGGACCACATTTCAGAAAGGACATTGACAAACCAGAACATTCCTAGTGCAAGGCCACCAAGAAGTAAAAACTTCAAAGCTCTACTATATTAGGGTCAACCAAGAGAGCAGAAATAATGATTTTATCTTAAAATATTGGAAGATTGTCATAAGAAAAAGCCATTAGATGATTTATTCTTCTTGATTGAGGGTTGAGGGGAGAGAACTAAAACCAAATGGATTAAAGTTGCAAGGAGGGAGATTTCAATTTAAAAAAAGGAAAAATTTTCTAAGTTGTTCACTGTCCAAAACTTTATAGATTGCCTAAGAAGTGAAGAGTCCTCCATCACTGGAATCTTCTAAAGGATGATGAAAGAATGTAGAGGGAATTAATAGTTTGGGCAGGCATTAGACTAGATGACTTCTGAGGTCCCTTCCATTGTGTTGCCCAGTTTACCTTGGACAACAAAAGCTCAAAGCAAATGTTGCAGTACTACCCTGGCTTTTACTTTTGCTTATTCCCTACATTGGCAACACTATGTGAAAGTGTTGGAGCAGTATGAAACCATTACCTGGACTGATACAGTTCTTTCTAACATTTCAATAACACAACAAAAGGATTAAAGATACATCAGATCATAGATCTGAGTTGGAGGAACCTTAGAGGCTATCCAAATCAATCCTTTCATTTTACAGATTAGGAAACTAAGGCTCAAGAAGATTAAATGAATTGTGCAGAGTCAAATAGGTAACAAGTAACAGAGGCTGGCTTTGAATCTAAGTTTTCTGGACTCCAAATCCTGTATTCAATTCACTATACTATTCTGTTTATCACAGGCACTGAAAACATATACTTAACAAAAAGTTTACTAGCTTCCACTGATCCTCTAATCCAATAATAAATTTCCTAATCCTTGGTCCCTCAAAAACCCTAACAAATGCTGGCACAATTGTCCATTGTCCTCAGGAGGTGACTGCTGCAAAGACAACTTTCTTTCTGCACTATATGAAAGATAACATGTATTTTTCTCTTCCATTGCTTCAATGCTCTAGTTTCATGACATATTCTAACACTGCAATAATGCAACTCCATAATTTTAAGGGTATAAAGAGGTATGACCTAAACCCAAATCACTGATAGCCCAGTCTCTCTCTTTTGAACTATGGCACTTCCTAAGAGGAATAACAAGAGTCAAACTTCTTGTTTTTGGTCCTTTCTGGAGGAAAACAATTGAAGAAGCTAGATCAATTGATTAATCTGTATGTGCCTTATACAAGTCAGTTGCCTAAGGCAAGAAATAGGAATAATTCATCTTTTACTCTAGTGTTTAAAAGATCTTTACAATTTGTTAGGGTGATCATTTCCTTTTTTTTATTGTATATAACAAGCCCTATAACTTAGTTGATGGTCCTTAAGACTTCCTGTGGAAAAAATAATTCATCTCTCTATGTCCATCTTGGCGATATGGCTCTTCAGATTTAGTTAGGTTGATCCTCAGAAAGCTACATTTAGTCCATCACTTAAAACTGGCGCTTTTTTAGGTTGGTTGTGTCTTCTAGAACTCATGGTCAACTAGCATAACCTTTGACAATGTCCAGCTCACAATGATTTTTTGTAATAGAATCCTCACATTTCTATTAGTGGATCTTCTTTTATAGGAAAGGGGAAAAATGACATCCATATCATAAAGTTATTCCTGTAGTTTTCAATCCACTAATACTCCCATTTCACAACCTGAATAGCAAGTTTCCTGACCTCACTATATAAGCTTTAATCACTATTCAGCAGAGTATGTTTTTCTATACAAAGAGGTGCAACATTATGTCTTGATTTACTCCAAGACTGCAGTTCTGTTCTTACTCAGCCCATGTTTTAAAGGAAATTATATGTTGACTGCTCCATGTAATTGTTTGTAATCGCTGAAATTTGAAATCACATCCTACAGAGTGCTCTCACATGGCTCTCTGGGGCATTCTGTCAACTTGGTTTATTGGCAAGGACTATAGTAATTAGAATGATTGTGAATGCAAAAGAAACCAGAGGGGGAGTCAAACCTGGCATTTCCTTTCTATTAGTCAGGGTGAGGTTAAAAACATGTGAGGTCCTTTAAAAACACAAATAAAACTATTTGTTCTTCTATTGATACAGAAGGGCCAACCTATTCTAGAGCGCCATGATTTCTTTCACTGGCCCAAGGATAAGTCTTAGTAGAATCAAAGTCAGATTAAAGAGAATTCAGTGACACCTCAGTTAAAGGAGTTATATTTTGCTCCTTAAGTTTGTCCTAAGGGCATTTTCTATAGGATGACATATTTCTTCCTCTCTGTATTTTTGTTCCTGTAACACTGATTTGGAATTTAATATGTAACTACCTCCTAGCACATTGGAGAATGAAACACACACACACACACACACACACACACACAGACACACACACACACACACACACACATATACATATACATTCACAGACACAGAGTGGCTATATAACATTGTGACTGATTTTTAACAGTAGACTATAATGTGTACATCCAAATGGGTGTTGTTTCCTTCACAATAATCATCTTGAGAGACAACTCACTTGTATTCTAATGATGCTGTCTCATTGCTTATTATATCTTTGAGATTCCTCAGTGGCAGCAAATGCCTTGGAGTATCTTCAATGATGACAAATCTTTATCCTTATGGTAGGTATTTCCTCCTTCCCTCCCTCCCTTCCTCCCTCCTTTCCTCCCCTTTTCCCTCCCTCCTTCCCTCTTCCCCTCCCTCCCTCCCCCTTCCCCCCTTCCTCCCTCCCTCCCTCCTTCCCTCCATCCCTCCCTCCCTCCTTCCCTCTCTCCCTTCCTTCCTTCCTCCCTTCTTCCCTTCCTCCCTTCCTCCCTTCCCTCCTTCCTCCCTTCCCTCCTTCCCTCCTTCCTCCCTTCCTTCCTTCCCTCCTTCCCTCCTTCCTCCCTTCCTTCTTTCCCTCCTTCCCCCCTTCCTCCCTTCCTTCCTTCCCTCCTTCCTCCCTTCCTCCCTTCCTTCCTTCCCTCCTTCCTCCCTTCCTCCCTTCCTTCCCTCCTTTCTCCTTTCCTTCCTTCCCTCCTTCCCTCCTTCCTCCTTTCTTCCCTTCCCTCCTTCCTCCCTTCCTCCCTTCTCTCCTTCCTCCCTTCCTCCCTTCTCTCCTTCCTCCCTTCCTCCCTTCCCTCCTTCCTCCCTTCCCTCCTTCCCCCCTTCCTCCCTTCCTTCCTTCCCTCCTTCCCTCCTTCCTCCCTTCCTTCCTTCCCTCCTTCCCCCCTTCCTCCCTTCCTTCCCTCCTTCCTCCCTTCCCTCCTTCCCTCCCTTCCCTCCTTCCTCCCTT
This sequence comes from Sminthopsis crassicaudata, assembly GCF_048593235.1. NCBI lineage: Eukaryota > Metazoa > Chordata > Mammalia > Dasyuromorphia > Dasyuridae > Sminthopsis > Sminthopsis crassicaudata. The sequence goes on from NC_133617.1 coordinate 369,518,751, forward strand.
CCCTCCTTCCCTCCTTCCCTCCTTCCCTCCTTCCTCCCTTCCCTCCTTCCCTCCTTCCCTCCTTCCTTCCTTCCTCCCTTCTTTCCTTCCTCCCTTCCCTCCTTCCCTCCTTCCCTCCTTCCTCCCTTCCTCCCTTCCCTCCTTCCCTCCTTCCCTCCTTCCTCCCTTCCTCCCTTCCTCCCTTCCCCCCTTCCTCCCTTCCCTCCTTCCTCCCTTCCTCCCTTCCCCCCTTCCTCCCTTCCCTCCTTCCCTCCTTCCTTCCTTCCTCCCTTCCTCCCTTCCCTCCTTCCCTCCTTCCCTTCTTCCTCCCTTTCTCCCTTCCCTCCTTCCCTCCTTCCCTCCTTCCTCCCTTCCTCCCTTCCCCCCTTCCTCCCTTCCCTCCTTCCCTCCTTCCTTCCTTCCTCCCTTCCTCCCTTCCCTCCTTCCCTCCTTCCCTTCTTCCTCCCTTTCTCCCTTCCCTCCTTCCCTCCTTCCCTCCTTCCTCCCTTTCTCCCTTCCCCCCTTCCCTCCTTCCCTCCTTCCTCCCTTTCTCCCTTCCCCCCTTCCCTCCTTCCCTCCTTCCCTCCTTCCTCCCTTTCTCCCTTCCCTCCTTCCCTCCTTCCCTCCTTCCTCCCTTTCTCCCTTCCCCCCTTGCCTCCTTCCCTCCTTCCTCCCTTTCTCCCTTCCCCCCTTCCCTCCTTCCCTCCTTCCCTCCTTCCTCCCTTTCTCCCTTCCCTCCTTCCCTCCTTCCCTCCTTCCTCCCTTCCCTCCTTCCCTCCTTCCCTTCTTCCTCCCTTCCTCCCTTCCCTCCTTCCCTCCTTCCCTCCTTCCCTCCTTCCTCCCTTCCCTCCTTCCCTCCCTCCCTCCTTCCTCCCTTCCTTTCTTCCTTCCTTCCTTCCTTTCCAGCTTCCAATGCATATACTTATGTCATCTGCTCTGAAGATGCTGGAAACATTGGTAGATGGGAACCTCTACCAGTGGGAAGATGGGAAATTAAAAGAAATCTTCCAAACATCCTTTTGAAGTCTACAAAGTCCTCCTCTTACCAAAGGTGGGGGGAAAGCGGGAATCAATGTCTCTTCTGAGTTTGAATTCCCCCTCACAAAGTTCATTCACTGAAACCATCTCATGTTAATCTCAAAACTTCTGTTTTCAACTAGTTTGATATTTTATAGATGAACCCTAAACCTTCCTTGAACTGCCTGAGTACTCTTTCTTTACAACACCCCTATAATTCATTCAATGACACCTCAAATTTAGTCTAAAACCTAAGATTGATTGAAACAAGTCTATGATTAAGACTGGTTGATTAAGTCTTCTTACTTCATTAAGGTATCAAACCATCTTATTTAAGTGGAGATGGGGTTACATTGATTTACTCAGGCAATGTCACCTCACATACAACTGAGGAAACTGAAGCTGAGAAAGGTTAAATAACTTGTTCAGGATCATTCAGCTGGCCTTGGTTATTATAATATAATTATACTTGGTTATTGTAATTTCTTGATTATTATCATTTCACATTTGGGTATTTTTTTTAAATCTTAGTACATTATAATCATCTCATCTTTTTATAACATGTATCATTAGAGATAGGGACTTGAATTGTGATTTCATTGATACAGGTAACACTTAATTAAGAAACCATACAAGTTGATACCTTCTCTGTAATTTATAGTCTTAGGGAATCATCTGAGAGATTAAGTGACTTGTTCAGGATCACTCAGCACATATGTGTCAAAGAAATTAGACCTTCCTGCTTCCAATGCCATTTCTCTAAATAATGTCACATTTCCTCTCAGCACAAATCCTGTCATATCTTTTCAGATGATTAAAAAATAAAATATTTCATCAAGTATTATAGTAATGATCTATTGTGACTATACTTACAATGCCAATTAAGCATATAATTGCATAGAATAGAAGAGATAAGATAACCTCTTCAAGAGATGCATCCCAATTTTTAAAATACAGTTTCTGGGCAGTTCTGTGGGATAGGGGCAGCTCTGGGAAGTAAGGCTGATGAATCAGTTAAAGTTGGTAAAGGATCTGGTAATTCTATGGCAGGAAACAGGATATGGTAAGTCTCCTGAGGCCTGGCCAAATGAGGCTGTGGTTTCCTTGATCAGCTTTCTGATTTCCTAAAGCTTAACATTCAGTCTTCATTTTTTTCCCCAGTGGTTTTCTATTCAAGAACAGCTTTCCTAGTCCAGGCTATAAATGTTAGACAATGAATGTGTGTCTTGCTCTTTGGTTTAAAAAGTCTGAGTCTTCCATCCTTACAGGATTAAGGATGCTGGTCCAAACACACTTAAGCAGCAGGAATTGAGCAGCTCAACTATAAGAAAAGCCTTTAAATTGACTAGGAAAGGACAATGTGCTTTTTCAACTCTACCCCACCCTTCCAACACAGATCATATACATATAATTTTCCTAAGGCTTTTTTTTTTGCCTCTTTGTCATCACTGTTTACTTTAACTCAGTGGCCTAAAATGATAGTTGGACCTGAAGCATGTAGTTTACCTCCTCAGTTTTTTTTTGAAGAGCTTACCAGAATTATTAATAAAATTAAAACCATAAGACTCTCAATAATTCAGCTCAAAGATGGATTAACACCTTAGATATTTTAGACTGAGATTCAAATCTCTATCTTGTACTGTGTACTTCAATGTATTCTGTGGCTTCCTCATATCCCCTCTGTTTGTGATTAATAAAAAAAAATTAATAAAAATATGAATCACATAGCAATTATGACTGGTCATAGTTTTATATTAAAAATCAAAATTGAAGAACAGCTTAAAGAAACATTGCAAAAATTCCTGCTTACTGAGAGGAAAGGAGAAGAGAAGGTGGAAAGGGTGGAGAGGAAAATTAACCCTTGTCTTTTCCCAGATCTCTAGTCAATAATAGCTCTAGTTCTGAAATTCATTTTACTCACATTTAAAAAAGGGAATTAAAAAGTATAATGACAATAACAACAACAATAGTTAGCATTTATGTAGCATTTTAAGGTTTGAAAATTGTTTTACATAGCTGTGTCATTTTGATTCTTACAATTACCCTGTAAAAAATAAGGTCAATGATCTAGCCATTATGCCACTTAGCAGCCAAGGTAATTTTTAAGGTCTCTTCTAATTCTAAAATATGCTTCTCTATCTCATGATTTATGATAAGCCAATCTACCAGAGATACAAAAGTAAAAATGAAAGCCTTTGCCCTACAAGAGCTTATGTTCTAACTCAAAGATTTTAAGACTAGAGCAAATTCATGGAAACTATGTCTTCTTCTATATAGTAATAAACAGACCAAGTTCAGTTTTATTTAGGATCTAATTAGCATTTCATTTATACTTAATCGTTGTGAATATTGTTCTCTTGAAATCAATTATTTCAATCTGTATGAGTTAATTGAATTATTCCTTTGTTTTTCTTGATTCTTCATTAGTCATTTTATTAATAAAAGAAGTTGGTGGAATTCTAAAAAAAAAAAAAAAAAAAAAAAAAAAAAAAGAATCTAATTAGACTGTTTCTGACCGTGCAGTATAGTAGGAAGAGCCCTAGACTTTAAGTCAAGAAATCTGGGCTTGAATCCTGTCTCTGAAATGTATTAGCTATATAATAATGAATAAGTTGCTTAAATTCTCTGGGGCACGTTTTCTTTACATTTAAAGTAGGGATCAAATTTGGTATTACCTATTTGCCAGAGGTATTTTCCACTTAGATGGTTAGGTGGTTCAGTGAATAGAACATCCTACCTCAAACATTATTAGCTGTGTGACCCTGGGCAAGTCACTTAAACTCTGTTTGCTTTAGCTTTCTCATCTGGAGAAGGAAATAGCAAACCATTCCAATATCTTTGCCAAGAAAACCTCAAATGGAGTCATGAAGAGACAGACATAACTGAAATAACTAAAAAAACAACAATAAAAATCTTACAAATAATTTGTATATGTTGTATCCTGGCAGGCCTGCAGTCAGAAAGACTCATCTTCCTAAGATCAAATCTGGCCTCCAACATGTAGCAGCTGAGATATCCTGGGCAAGTCACTTAACCCTGTTTGCCTTAATTTCCTCATGCATAAAATGACCTGGAGAAGGAAATGGCAAATCATTCCACTCTCCTTGCCAAGAAAATCCTAATGGGATCATAAAGAGTTGGAAATGACTAAAATCATTGAACAGCAATATTATCCACTTCAACGGGGGTAATCAGGGTGAAACCCAAGTTGAAGATGGGTTTCTTTGGTCAGGTCCCAGGATATGGCAGAGCTTCCCATAAGAGAAATATAATTACTTGAAAATTTTTGACTCATTGATCTACATAGAAAAGATCAAATGGATATTGAATGTCTATTGCCCAGATATGTTTATTTGAGACAGAAAATACAGATGTACTATCAGCCAGGCACAGAGATGAAAAGAAAGGTATAGAGTGGACTGCTTTGGGAAATTACAAAGCACTTTTACCTACGTTAAGTTTCTCAAATCAGCCAAGGCCCATCTTTTTGATATAAACATTTTTAACAGGGCTGCCGTGTGACAGGGAGTCTTGAAACACCACAACCTCCAAGGAACTAAAGATGAATGAGACACAAAAGGCAATGGAAAGGCATCTAGTAATTGTGACATGTAGACTGCAACATATAACCAAGGACTAGGAGTGAAAGACATCATCAATGAATTATATGACAGAAAGAGAAAATGGATTGGTCATTTGATGAGTTAAGGGAAGACAGATGCCTTTAACTCATCAAATAATGTTGTGATGTGAGAAGGCAAGAAAAGCTTCTAGTAAGTTGTCTGGATATCTTGTGAGGAACTTATGGGAGGATATGAATGAGAGGATGGACACAGATTGGGGAGGCATGGAAAGGTTGTGATCTGCATTATTGGGGAAACTTCACAAATTATTTGAGTTTTTGAGAGCAATACTCTTTTCTACAATGTTATGAGAAAAGTTCTTTTAAAACTCTAATGTGTTATAGACATATAAATTGCCAGATTAGTATAGCATTATTATTATTTATTATCTCTAACCTTGATTCCCTATCTTCATTCTGTTTCTGGATATGTTAAGGCTCACCTGTATCTCCATCGGACTTGGGACAGGGAAAAAGAGAAAAGGCAACACTTGATTCTAATCATTCAGTTTTGATATCTGTGATTTTCTCTGGGGGAAAAACGATTCTTGTGGGAAGATGGTAGAAATGATTGGTTAAAATGAGACATTTAGATCATTTAATTATCAAATTCTTCTGACTTCTATCATGCCTGTCAATTGTGCATTTCGTGTGGACAATTAAAAACATTGAAACTAACAAGCATTTATTGCATGTCCATCTTAAAAACAAACAAAAATGCATGTTAATGTTTAAAATATTTTGCAGTTGATGAAACACATTTTCCAAAACAAATCTATACTGTAAGTGGTGCAAGAGTTATCTGTATCTTATAGATAAGAAAACTGAGGCTTAGATAGGCCATATAACTTACCAAAAGTCCTACAACTGATAACTATCAAAGCTGATATTCAAAATAAGATCCTCCTGACCTCAGGTCTAGACCTCTTTGCACTCTTCCACATTTCCCAGACTAAGAAGATAGAGGACACGGTCCCTTAACGTTGAAGGATGTTAGTAATTAGCAAAAAAAAAAAAAAAAAAAAAAAAAAAAAAAAAAAAAAAAAAAAAAAGCCATAAATGACAATTCACAATTTTTAAAAATTACATACTATATATGGGTAATAAGTGAAATATAGGAGTTGGGCAAACTCTGGGAAGAGGCTTAGTGGATCTGGACAGAATGGAAACTCTGGCCTGGATATTTTCTATAGCCAGCTCTACCATACTCCCTTGACTAGTTGAGAATGAACTTCAGAAGGAAAATAGAGAGATAACATTCTTTTGTCTAGGACTTTTTTTTACTTTTTCCAATCATGACCTTTTTTCCCCTGAAAAATTTTTACATGACTCCAGATACATAGGTATATAAAATAAGTATGCAAATCAAATATATACTGGTAAAAAATCATAAAGAAATTTATTTTAAAACAAAATCTTTGGTATACATATAATTTTACCAATTATTAAATATGAAAGCAAATTTACATATTAATAAGATGGATGTACTTGTTTATTTTTGCATAAGAATCAAATCAGAATTTTCATTGCTCCTTTAAAAGCTGGATTTTCTTTTATATATAGCACTTGGCTTTTATGTATTCTTGTTAATTTGCCTTCCATATGTAGGAAAGCTCAAAATCTTAGAATCTTATTCTCAGTTATATCTACATAAGAAGATCTGGAATTTGGAATAAATCTTTGACAGAGGGAACTTTATCTTCCCTTGGTTCCACTCAAAGCTTTTTGTCTTTCTTTCCTCCGTCTCTTCTATTCCTTGGGATTCCAAAGGATAGAGGAGCCAGGTCTGGGAGTGAGAACGAGGGAGGAGAGAAAATCCAGATAGGCTTTGGAAGTATGTTGAAAGACAGACCCCAGTAGTTGTTTTGAAAGGGAGCAGGTTAGCAATCAGGAAATGACAAAAGCAGAAAGGAACTGTCTAATCCTAAATCAGATAGAGACTTGAGACATAGACACAGCCCCAGGTGAGCAGGAGAAAGTAGGTTCAAAAAGAAGATTAAATGCTTATGGATTTATCTGGCTGGCTATTCTGCCTTTCAAAAGAATGTGGCCCCTAGAGGCAAAGACTATTTAAGAGAAAAGATACTTCCAGCATCTCTAGGAACTCTAGGAACTGACAAATCCTTTTGCAGTTGAAGATTTTTTCCTAGTCTGATATTGAATGTGGAAAAGCCTGCCTTCCTCACAAAGGAAGGTGAAGCTTAAGCCTCTTACCCAAGTGAGAAGACAGAGCCCACCATACTCTTTTTGAATAAGAGGTAACACCTCAATGAAGGACTATAACTGCAACTAGAAACTGGAAACAGAAATTCCACAATTATTCATCCAGGAATAAAGCACTGCCTAAAAATACCCACGAGATCAGGGCAGCAACTCGACTAATTCAGAGATTGTGTACTGCATGAGACTAGGTAAGGAAAGGCCCATTGGAGGCAGCAGAATGATAGTACCAGAAGACATAATCATCCCTGTAGTGTCAGAGATTTGCCCCATATCTGAATGTATCCACACGTTTCCTACATATGTGCTTTCCACATAACCACTCTTTCATATGTGTTCTCTTTTGTGACTAATGGTGTATATATTTGTGATAGCCTGTACTTCCAATTTATGGAGGAAGGGGAGGAAAATGTTCTGTTACTTCTTTTCTTATCAAGCTATTTCATTTATAATAATAATTTTTAAATAATTTAAAGCAGTTATATAGCACCTATTTTGTGCTAGGCACTGTGCTAAGTGTTTTATATATGTTATCCTTTTTGATCCTCACAACTCTGGGAGGTAGGTGGCTGTAATTATCCCTTTTTTAATGTTGAGGTAATAGAGATTAAATGACTTCCCAAATTTATATTTGATATTAGATTTGGATTTAGGTCTTCATGACTCCATCCCAGTATTCTATCACTATACCACCTAACTACATTTTAACTTAAGCTAGTTTTATATACTGGCTTGTTTATGAGTTGTGATTGTGAAGTGGATATAGACTCATAGTGCACCTTGAACTTCAGATCATTTTTCTCCAGACTCCATATGGAAGTAAATAGTACCCAAGTTCTGCATATACATTATTCCAGTGTAAATATTCTTTTTTATTTTTAACAATAGCTTTTAATTTTCAAAATACATGTAAACATACTTTTCAGCATTCACCTTTGCAAAACTCTATATTCCAAGTTTTTCTTCATTTGTAAAATAGAGATAATACTTATACTACCTACATCATAGGGTGATTGGAAGGAAAACATTTTTGTAAATGTTATCTTTCAAACTTCTCCTCCTGCTCCCATTCTCTTACTATTCTCCTTTGCCTTTTTCCTCTCCCTCTTTCCTTCTCACTTTTCATCCTCACTTTCTCCCTCTTTTTTTCTTCCTTTTCCCCTCCATCTCCTCTTTTTTTCCTTTCCTCATCTTTCTTTCTTAATGATTTCTTTGCTGCAAAGAACTTCCAAAATGGAAACTATCTCCACAGAGGCAGATCATCTATTTATTTGAAACTCATACTCATTTTTTTATTGAAGCTTTTTATTTTCAAAACATATACAAGGATAATTTTTCAACATTGACCTTTGTAAAACCTTGTGTTCAATTTTTTTCCCTCCTTCCTCCAACCCCTCCTCTAGATGGCAAGTAATCCAATATATGTTAAGCATGATAAAAATATATGTAAAATGAATATAGACATACATATTTATTCCATTATCTTGCTGCACAAGAAAAATCTGATAAAAAAAAAAATGAAAAAAAAAATTCAAACAACAACAAAAAAAAGTGAAGTGTTATGTTGTTATCCACACTTAGTTCCCACAGTCCTCTCTCTGGGTGTAAATGGCTCTCATCATCACAAGGTCATTGGAATTGTCCTCAATCATCTCATTTTGAAATTCATACTCTTGAAGAGCTAACAGAGACATTGAAATAAGTAACTTGCTCATAGTTCCAAAGTTAGTAGTCTTTAACTCTACTTTAACTCTAGAGTTAAAAGACCAATCTTGAATCTAGGTTTTCCTGACCTGAAGACTGGCTCTCTATTTATTTAGTCACAGTGATCTCTAAAAATGATATAAATGATAGTTCATGCTATGTGTCTGATAAATGTTTTTTCATTCATTCATTTATTCATTCATTCCACAAATTGGTCTCATTCTGCTTTTTCAACCTTATCTCACATTATTCTTCTTTCCACATACTCTAGATCAGAGGCATTAAACCTGGCAATACTTCCATGTGCAGCCTGTACCAGATTAAATTGTAATGAAAAAATAATTAATAAAATAACAATATGTGTTTTTTTAAGTCAAGATATTGCCCCAAGGAGATCCTTATGTAAAGCTTAGTGATCTTCATTTCTTTTTTTAAATTATTCTATAATTATAAATTTTTGACAGTATATATGCATGAGTAATTTTTTTTATAACATTATTGTATTCATTTTTCCAAATTATCCCCTCCCTCCCTCTACTCCTTCCCCTAGATGACAGGCAATCCCATATATTTTACATGTGTTACACTATAACCTAGATACAATATATATGTTTAAATCCCATTTTCTTGTTGCACGTTAAGTATTAGATTCCGAAGGTGTAAGTAACCTGGGTAGATAGACAGTAGTGCTAACAATTTACATTCACTTCCCAGTGTTCCTTCTTTGGGTGTGGTTGTTTCTGTCCATCATTGAGTGATCTTCATTTCTATTTGATTTGAACACCATTACTTTTGATATTTGACTATTCTTTACCCTACCTGCACTCTTCTACCTGACATAGGCTTTTGGAATATTCATGTTTGGAAAATGTCTTCACTTCCTTTCTTTTGCTACTGACTTCCTCCCATTCATTAAAGTCCAACTCAACTGCTAATTCTTTAATAAGGTCTTCTTTATTTCTCCTGCCTTTCCCCAAATTTGTAATATACTTTGCCCTACCAATCTCATATATGTTTTCTTTTTATAACTTTGTTTTTATAACTCTCTAATACATTTTTCATGTAAGACTGCATTTTTTTTATCTGTATTTGAGTCTTACTTCCCTACCAGATTGTTATCTCAATGAGAATAGGTACACTAAACTTTTCATATCTTTTAGTGACTAGCACAAATATACACATTACATGCTTAATAAATGTTAAGTGTTCATAGGATTTATTACTGTAAGGGAACTTAGAGATCACACAATCCAAACATCTCATTTTACAGATGAATAAACTGAGGTCAAGAAAGGATAATAAAATTGTTCAAAGTCACATAGATAGGAAGTAATTAGCAGAGTGGAGATTCAAAGCCAAGTCATCTGGCTCCATGCTCAAAATTCTTTCTGCTGTCTCACAATGATATTTTTTTTCCTGTTTAATTTAATTGCATTTTATTATTGGCCCAAATTGTAAGTCTGAATACATCTTTTAAAAAAATATTCCCTAAATATATGTAAAAAGCAATTTTTAACATTCTTTTAAATTGTGAATTCCAAATTTTCTCCCTCCTTTCTTCTCCAAGAAAACAAACAATTTGATATAGGTTATATATGTGTAATTTTGGAAAACATGTTATGAAAGAAAACAAACAAAAACCATGAAAAATAAAATAAAGCATAGTATGCTTCAATCTAAATTCAAACTCCATTAGTTATTTTTCTGGAGGGGGATAGCACTTTTCAGGAATCCTTCAGAATTCTCTTGAGTCATTATATGGCTTGGATCATTGAAAAGAGTGAAATAATTCACAATTCTTTATGGTACAATATTGCTGTTACTGTGTACACTGTTCTCCTAGTTCTGTTCACTTCGCTCTGTATCAATTCATATAAGTTTTTCCAGCTTTTTCTGAAAGCATTCTGCTCATCACACAATGATTCTTCTTTGGAAATATGTCTCCTCTTGTTTATAGTATAGTAGAAAGTAGACTTTTTCTTTAGCTCTATTACACTATTACACTTCAGTTAATAAAATACTCTAGGCACTGATATCTTGAATAGATGGCAATATCTCTTGGATTTAGAGAACCAACCAATCAATTCATGGACATTAATTATATATACAAGATTGTGTATATCCTAAGGTGTGAAACTCTTTAATTAGGTCAGGAAGGGAAAAAGCAGGATCATTTAATCAAGCAAATTAACTATTGCTCTGGGAACTTTAAATACTAAAGGAATTTCAACAATACCCTAGCCCAGAAGAGTCCACTAGTCAAGTGATAAAGGAACTGAGAAAGAATTGCTTGGAGTAGAAAGGGGATGAAGAGAGGAAAGAAGAAATTGCTCCCTCCTCCAGGGGAACCACTTGGATTTGGGAGATCTTGAGGTCCTAGAAGAGGTTCTGTCAGTGACTAGAACAGATAGCAATACACACTAGAGTTGGGATGTAACTGAGCAGTCACCTCAAAATGGATGCACTCTCACAGTGACCTGTTAAGCATTTATTGGATGGAAAGATTTCAAGGCAAGAACTGGCATTTTTTTTTTTTTCATTGACATAGAATGGAGAGAGAAGGTCCTAGCAAAAGTGGAGAAATGGTCCAGATTAATAGCTGTTTTATCTGAACAGCAGTGTTAGGTTCTTACTAAGTGCTAATGAGATAATGAGATATTAGGTTCTTACTAAGTGCTAAGTCGGTACTTAACAATTCTCTAGTTCCAGCCTTTAAAGGGAGTTTTACCCCTTTGAACTTCTGGGGAGGAGCTTAATGTTTAAAAGGAGCAAGTTCATTGGTAGAAGTAATCTTCCCACAAGCCCTTGCGTTATCCCACACCCATTCTCTGGGAGGATAAAAGAGGGCCGCACTCGAGAGATTGAGAGTCTACTCTGGACCAGAGTTGGCGGTTCTCTGGAAGAAGAATCTGGCGGAGAGAGTGAGTTGAGACAGCAGATCTCCTCCCAGAGAGTGATTGGCAGTTTCTGGAAACAACAGAACTTTACACAGCAGAAATGCCTCGCTGGTAAATCATCTATCACTGATGTCACACTACACTGTGAACTTCATGAGGTCTCTGTGAAAAGAAAAAAAAAAAGACTTTAAGGGCCAAAAAACCAGAGGTAACTCTTTGTGACATCTGTTCTTTACATGGGTGCCTCACTATTATTGTACTCTGAGTCTGAGCTCACTCTTCACTCTTCTGTGTCTACCTGTGGGAAAGTTTGCCTCAGACTTGTGGGTGGGAATAGGAAGGGGACAAGGATGTTTTTGTAAGTATCGTTCTTGTCATATCTTCTTAGTAAATATGTTTGTTAAAAGAGAATTAAAACAATTAAACAATATTCAATAAGAAATAAACTGGTGAGGACTTATAAGAGAGCACTAAAAACCCAGACTATCTGACTTACTCCTACATTCCCGAGGGACAGTAATAGGCATCTTCGGGGATGCTAACCTGTAAATCTGAGCTCCCAGTTGGGATTGTTTTCTAGAATTTATTGCATCTGAATCTCCCACAGCTCTAGAAAGAAAAAAAAAAAAGATTTTGCAATAGTAATTAATAAATGTTTATTGAATCAAAATGTTAAATTATAGTACGGGGAACTTTTCAGACAAACATGCAAACTTCAATTATTTTATATTTTGGATTTTTTTTTTCAAACCAATTCATGAAGCTTCCTTTTCCCTAGCAAAATTGCTTCACTGAGTTACTGCCCAAATGTGCCATATCCAAAGATAGCTCTGCCTTCAGTGACTACATGTGATCTCCCTCTCCTTGTTTTAGTTAATTAAGAGCAATTTTCCAAAATCCAGTTTAGAGATTTAGATTGGATTGTATCTGACTTCCTATGTGACCTTAGTTAACTCCTATAATTCCTGTGGGGTTGGTATAAATGACCTCTAAGATCTTTTCCAGGTTTAGATTGCAAATATAAAGCAAGAGGGATATTGTGGAGAGGCTGTAACATAGGACCCTAGAATAAAGACACAGTTCTTGGTTTTCAAGGGGGAGAAATAAAGAAAAAATGAGGCAGGAAGTGGAGTGGAACATGTAACCTCAGCCTAAATGAAATTCAAACATCAGATTAGTTTGGACTCAGGTTGTCAGCATTATTTTCTCCCCATTTTAAAAGTGCGCCAGACACTGATATTCTAAGTCTGCAGTAAGAAAGGAAGTTGGGGGGTGGAGGGAGCAAAAAGGGGAGGAATGGGACACAATTTACCATGGCTGAAGGAACAGAATCTGTTCTGCATCAAAATTTCCAGGTCAGTTCTTGATTAGAAACCAAACTGCACAGAGAGTTGATGACTATAGCAAAGTACCTTGGTCTTTAAGGGGATACTTTAAACAAAAATCATAATTCTCTAACAAAAGCACTCTAGTAATATTTGATAATAGAAGCAGAGATGCTAAAAAATAGTCTTAGGAGAAAAATACAAAAGTTGTACTAAGACATAGTCTCCATTAAAAATAAATAAATTATAAAGAAATGAAAAGGAATACTTTTCCAACTTAGTTTAACTCTTAGGTATGTGTTTTCATTGGATAGAATTCTAACTATTTTTTTTATAATTATAACTTTTTATTGACAGAACATATGCATGGGTAATTTTTTACAACATTATCCCTTGCACTCACTTCTGTTCCAATTTTTCCCTTCCCTCCCTCTACCCCTTCCCCTAGATGGCAGGCAGGCTTATTTATACATGTTACAGTATATCCTAGATACAATATATGTGTGCAGAACCGTACAGTTCTCTTATTGCACAAGAAGAATTGTATTCAGAAGGTAAAAATAACCTGGGAAGAAAAACAAAAATGCAAGTAGTCCACATTCATTTCCCAATGTTCCTTCTCTGGGAATAGCTGATTCTGTCCATCACTGATCAACTGGAACTGGAATTCTAACTAATTTAAAGAGAGCATACTTAGGATTTTTTTCAGTGCCCCACAGGCAAGCCTAAAATTAAAAAGCTCGCCTATGTGTGTTCAGTAGGAACACTACTGAATATAGTGTAAAAAAGATCTGGGTTTAAGGGACAGGTAAATAGTACAGTGAGAGTAAATAGTACAGAGAGAGCGACCCTAGAGTCAGGGAGATCTGAGTTCAAATTTAGACTCAGGCACTTGCTAGCTATGTGATCCTGGGCAAGCCACTTTACCTGAATTGACTCAACAACAACAACAACAAAAGATCTGAGTTCAAGCCCTAGTTCTGCACTTATTACCTGTGTTCTTGGACAATTGGTTAATCTCTTTGGCTTTAGTTTTCATATCTATAACATTAGAGAGTTGGATTTGATAACTTCTTTCTCTAACCTGGGCAATGAGGAGGAGTCAGGAGTTGAGAAAAGAAATAAAGAGAAGAAGCAGCAGGTGAAAGGACCATCAGTAGGTTGTGCTCATTATGTAGAGTATGTTCCCAGACTAAGGAACCAAGAGGAAGTGAAAAAGATTTACTACAATCTCTGTCAAGTTTTCTCCATTCTATATTACAGCAATACTGCAACTTATCACATATCTGCTCCCTTGGAAGTATGGGGTGGGGTGGAATGGATGACACTGGCAAGAATAGACATCCTGACCTTTTGGGGATAGTCTTGGTTCAAACCTGAATGATACCTAGCTTGACCTTGCTAATTATGAATAGAAAGGGGAAATAGACAGTTTAGGAAATGGTAGATACATGGAGGTAACAGGGTCAATATCAAGCCCTTGTAGACCAAGATTGTTATGAGTGTAAGAAGAGGACATATACATTTCCTGAAATTTATAGAGGTCTTTTACCTATACTACAGCAGAAAGTCATGACCTCACATCCTGGAAGTGATTCTAAGGCAACAGTATCATATTCAAATAGAAACAGATCCTGCTGGCACACATTGATTTAGAAAACCACAAATTAACATTATCTTTGTTATATTGTATTTTTTTGTTTATTCCATTAAACATTTCCCAATTACATTTTCATCTGGTTAGGAGTTATACTCATGAGTTTTGCTGATTTTGTGCACAGGAAATTGACACCTCTATACCTAAGGGATCCATTTGATTTGATCCAGTAGAATAAAGAAGGAGAGAGAATAGCATAGTGTCATAAAAAATGCTAACTTAGGCAGGAAAATCACATGAGGAAAACCATCAAATCTACGTTTAAATTCCATCTTTAAGATTAAATCCCAAGATTAATCTTGGATGTCCCTTAATTTCACCAAGGTTTCTCCATCTGTAAAAGGAGGGTGTGGATTAGATAGCTCCTGAGAGCTTTTCCAGCTTTAAATCTATGATCTAATGATCTCACTAAATTCTTACTATTCTTTTTGTAGTGTGTTCATGCTGATTTTCCACACTTTTCATTTATGGCTATGAATTTCATTTCCTCCTTCTATCCTGGCCTCTGAATTTGATATTCCAGTGCATCCTGCCTTGTTATATAACACAGCCTCTGGTTTATTCTCTTTCTAATTATAACTTGAACAGCCCCTCTTCACTAACCTAGGCCCTGTTAAATACCAATAATAATTATCCCTCATTGGTCCTATCCTTTCTAAAGGTCTGCAGATTTATCTGTTATCTCTGCCTGGGGAAAAGAGAGTCATGGTGTTCCATTGGCCTTTGGATAAGGAAACATATCATTTTAGACATTATCCTGAATCATATTACAATGTAATTGGTAAATCTTTTACATTTAATATTTAATAAATAAAAATTTGGTAGAATATAGCATCAATATAATCTTCTAAGTCAATATCTAAGTCAATATCCTTGTTTATTTTTAATGACCCTATTTCTATTTGCATTTGACACTACTACTGAGCAATTCAGAGATCTCTACAATATTCCTGGTAAATCCTTTAGTTAAAATCCTTTAACACTTCTAGTGATGAAGATCTATTACCTTAGAAGGAAGTACATTCCATTTTTAGTCAATTTTAATTATTAAAAAGATCTTCCTTTCTTATATTGAGCTGGCTTCCAATTTCCTAAAATTTCTGCTTATTGGTTCTAATTTTGCCTCTAGAAAAACACAGAGCACATATAAAAGGAATCCTTTTTTTTTGTACAGTTGCCCTTCGAATACTTGAAGATAGATACTGTCTCCCCCACCCCCAGTCTTAAGATTTCCTTTCTCTACGTCCCCAAATCCCAATCGTTCAAACCTTTTGAAATGAAATGTTTTAAGATCTTCAATTTCTAAGTATAGAAGGTATTAGTGTTGGGTAAGGAAGCTTTCTGTAATTTGAGAACATAGAAGAAAGGAAGAAGTAAAAGAGATGGATAAGGAAAACAAGGACAGGATATCAAGTCAACATACAATTATTTTTTTAAGCTTTTATCCTGTGCCTAGTCCTGCCTTGGGGAGTGACAGCCTGGTAAGGAATTAAAACCTCTTGAAAGACTAGATTGACACGTAGGGCAATTTATATCACTGCCCAATTGTATCACACAAGCTCTTGGTGCTATGTTCAAAATGTGTGAATTTCTTAAAAAATGTCTATGTGTTTAAATTTTAATTTTTATTGATATTTTTCTTTTATACCCCTTTCCCTTTCTTACTCAGAGAAAAGTCTACATTTTTAATGTTCATGTCAATATTGTGATTGGGAGTAAGGAGTAGAGCATTTATAAAATCCCCTTTACATGTGCCAGACAACATACTGCCTTAAAAATACTGTTTCATGTAATTTTCACAACAATTTTATAAAGTATATGCTAATTAACTCTCATTTTACAGATAAGGCAACTGAGACAGTTGGAGGTTAAGTATGTGTGTATACATTTAATCTTCATCTTTCACAAGAGGGTAACATTTTGAGAAAATGGCATAAAAAAAAAAGGATGTTGACTTGTTGATCCTATGGGAAACAGAAAGTTAGGTTCCTGCCTGCAAAAAGCTTTAATCTTTCTCTAGAGATTGTTGAAAATGCTCTTTTCTGTACTCAATCCTTAAAAAAAAACAAAAACCAAAAAGAAACCCATTAATTCTGATAGTGTGTACCTTTCTTAATGCTGTAACCTTGAAATAATCTGTAAAATGTAGTATACAAAATAGATTTGGTTAACATAAAAATATTTTTCTTGCTAGGTAATTCCCTAAAATTCAGTGACCTTTTTGTACTAACAGCTTGATTTAAAAAAACTCATTGATTTCAGACAATATTCACTTTTCATACACACAAAATCTGTGGCGTCATAAATATAGGATAGCAACTAAAATCCATAAAGTTTTAACTTTTTTTTTTTTTTTTTTTTTTTTTTTGAGGCTGGGGTTAAGTGACTTGCCCAGGGTCACACAGCTAGGACGTGTTAAGTGTCTGAGACCAGATTTGAACTCGGGTCCTCCTGAATTCAGGGCTGGTGCTCTATCTACTATGCTACCTAGCTGCCCCAAGTTTAAACTTTTAAAAATCTGAATCTTACCTTCTACTGTGTCATTGTGAAAGCATTATTTCCTCATCATGAAATTGAGAAGTTACTTTATTATTTTCTAGAATAGATTCATGAACATACCTCCTTTTTTGTAGGCATAATGTCAAGTCATTAACCCCAGATTTCTATCAACAGTGGCTGCAGACATTGCATTTTGAAGATTATTTAATGCCTCTATTTTCTAAGTTTCATTACTAAATTACAAATTTGGGCTTAGAGTCCACAGAATTTACACTACACTCTGAGGGCATAATTGCAATCCAAAACTTGAGTTTTAAAGGTAAACTATGAAAATATGCAAGGAATATATTGTAAATAGTATGTTTTTTACAATGATATGGTGAATAAGATTATTGAAGTACCTAGGAGGATACTAGTCTCTCCTCAAACTTGCCCATAATGTGAATTCTTTAAGTCCCCAAATTAAATGACAATGTCAAGAATTGATTCTCTCTCTCTCTCTCTCTCTCTCTCTCTCTCTCTCAACTTAAAAAAGTTTAAAAGCATGTATTATATATGACATGACCAATGCTAGAATTTGCTTTTTGACTGTATGTATTAAGCAGCTAAGCTAAGTGGATAGAATGTTGGACCTGGAGTCAGAAACACAAGTTGAAATTTGTCCTCAGACACTTACTTGTTGTGTGATCTTTGGAAAGCCATTTAATCCTGTTTGCCTTAATTGATTAGAGAAGGAAATGGCAAATCATTCCAGTATCTTTGCCAAGAAAACCCCATGGATAATATTGGCTATGGTCCATGGAGTCATAAATAAATTGGATATAACTGAATAACAACAACAATTTGCTATAAGAGTTTTATTTTTCTTTCCTTTTCAATGGGGAGAGAGGAGGGAGAGGAAGAGAATTGCACTTGCATTATTTGAAAACAATGCAATTTAATAAAGAAAAAAATAGTGAGATGGTTTTTAGTGACATCTGTGGTATATGGGGTTGTGGGGAGAATCACAAGTGGATGTAGGGCAGTGCAGTGCCCACTGCTTCCACCTAACCAATAATTCCAATCCCAGGCACCTAGATAACTATCAACCTGAGCTTTCAGGGAACTATAGCAAAGTGCATTGAGAACTGGCTCTGGAATCAGAGGGCCTAGTTCAAATCTTGCCTGTGACTCTCATGACCTGTGTGTCCTTGGGCAAGTAACTGCATTTTCTCAAGCCTCAGTTTCCTTGTATGTAAAACGAGAGGATTGGACTAGATGGCCTCTGATGCTCTTTCCAACTCTAGATCTATAAGCATTTCAGCCAAAAGGCTTAATTTGGCCTGGTAGGTAGAAGTCATCACCCTTTTCTCCATGCCCAACAGAGAGAATTCACATCAGTCATCTTCTTCTGGAATGAAAGGGAATAAAAGCTTGCTATTTCTCTTCCAAAAGATTGCAAACTCTGATGGAGAGTCTCAGGAAATGCCAAATAGTTCTGATAGAGAGTATTTAGGGGAGGCTTCTAATTATTTTCATCAACCCATCAAGATATGCTTATTAAGCTCCCATGAAACCTTTGTGCACCATAGAAACCTTAGAAATACTGTTGTTGCACAAGCTATTCTGAAATTTTTGCAATATTAGTACTCTTTCTATCTTATTAACTTGTTGGATTAAAGGAGTGGGAGGACTGAAACTTGAAAATTAATTTAATTTAGAAAATATAATAATAATAATAGTAATAATAAATATAAAATAATACCTTACATTTACAAAGCCCTTTATAATTTACAATGCATTTTCCTATCCGTTATCTTACTGAAGTCTTCCAGAAACCTTTGGAGGTAGGGAGAATAGATATTATCTTCCTCTTTTAAAACTGATGATACTGAAGCTGAAAGAAACAAAATTATTTGCTTAAGATTTTATTGGGATAGAACCAGGGCTAGAATCTGGTTGTCTCCAGAGCTTTTTCTGTGACATTACACTGTTGTTGATATTTCTGTCATCAACAACAACAATAAGGATTTGTATACAATGGAGTATATCTTACTAAAAACAGAAAAAGACTTTTGATCTAAACTCAGGTAGTAGGTGTCCTTCCATGTCTGTTTTTTAAGGAAAGAAATGAGTGCTTTGTAAGTATTACCTCATTTGATTCTCATAACAATCTAAGTAGGTAGATGCTATTATTATTCCCATTTTACAGTCAAGAAAACGGAGGCAAGCATACTTGTTCAGGATCATACAGCAGAGTGTTGAAGTGCCTGAAGCTAGGTTTGAATTTAGGTGCTGTTGATTATAGGCCCCAAACTCCACTGCAGTTTCTAATTGCCTCTTTATTTCTCCATCTCTGTAAGAGATTCAGTACTAAGCTCATTTACCTTTCAAAACCTGCTCTGACTGCAGCTTTCGCCTTTGTTCTGAGGGCCTGTTGCTTAGTTTTTAAGTCTTTGCTGAGTCTTAATCACTTATTGGGCACTGACTCAATTAAACTGAAACCCAGTTTAAAAAGACCAAAATCTCCCACTGCATCCAGGGCCATCTCCAGTTATCCTGAGCTATATCCTGCCACTGGACTGAGATGGCTCTGGAGGAGAAAGTGAGGCAGGTGATTCTGCACAGTTCTCCCTCACTTCAATTCACATACATGTCATGACATCACATCCCTATTGTCATAATCTTTTTAAGAATGAAGGAAAAAAAAAAGAATGAAGGGCAAACAAAAACTTCTGTGAATAATAGTAGGAGCTGCCCCACTGAAGACCCAACTGGTACTGGTCAGTTGGTCAACAAAGCTTTTTTATTTTATTTTCACTAACTCAGAGATGGAACTAAGTTCAAATTCTGTCTCTGTCAATCGTCTGTGCTATCTGGAACCCAGTTTACATCTCTGAGCACCAGGTTTTTTTTTTCTTTGAGTGAGAGGAAAGAGGAATTGAATTATGTGATTCCTGAGATACCTTCCTGTTCTAATATTTTATGAAAATTTGGTGATTCTGTGACTCAAAATAAACTCCTAACCATTTCTGGAAAACCTCTCTGTCCCACATTCCTTTTTGTTGCCTTGTATCTTCATCCACAACTCCTCAATTTCTGTGTTTTGTACTATCATACCACCATTCTTCTTTCATTCCCATAGGTTAGAAACTTTGATGTCATCTTTATCTCTCCTTCCACTTCCTATGCCTAATTTGTTTTCAAATTCTGTTGTTCATTCCTTTGAAATATCTCCAAATAATTCTTTCCTTTTCTCTTCTCTTCTCCTCTTTTTCTGACACCCTCTATCCCAGGCCTTTATCTTCTCATCTTTGGATTATGATAGTAGTTATTTGTCTAACATACGTGTCTTTTCTCTTAATTTCATTTTATACAACAAGTTTATTAATATTCCCAAAGACCTAAAATATCATCATTATGGCTAATCACTGCACAGAACAAATTGTGGCTCTTCATAGTTCAGTAGATGGTTTCATAAATTATTTTGTTAATACTTCATTGCCTGGCAGTCAATCATTGTGTGATTAATCTCTCCACATTTAGCAAGATGAGTCCTTGCACTACCATTTGTCACATGCTTAAAGCTTCGCAAGCTTGGTATGACTTGCCAAAACTTGTGCTCCATTGGCAGAGCTTTGAGGATCCAGAGACACCTTCCTCCTCCATCTCTCTCCCTCTCCCCTTTCATTGCATGATGACTACTCATAATTGGTCTTCATTGACACAGAACTAAGCTTTCACCAACTATATTCATGTGTGATAACTACCATCATACCCTGCTGCTATAATATACCCTGACTGAATATCAGGTCTAGATTCTTCTGTTTGCCTTGCATTCTATCTACTCCACCATGTTACGCATTGTTACCCATCATGCACCATCTATATTGGTTAGAAGGGTTTCTTCAATATCTCAATCCTATCCTCTTGCCTTTCTCCCCTCCCCCAGGCTCTTTTATTTAGAATAATCCTTCTTTTATTTGGCTAATTAGACTATAGTATGGCCTTTGGCAAAATCATGAAATAGATGTTTGTCTTGAGGATCTTCTGACTCCTCATTCTGACTCCTCTTCTCCATCAAAGTATTAGACTCAAAACAAGTATGGTACAATGGAACACATGCTGGATTTGGACTTGAAAGACCAGAGTTCAATATCTGGCTTTGCCATATGGTACTAAAATGATCTTGAGCAAATGATATAATCTTTCTGAGATTCAGTCTCTTCATAGATTCACCAAGTAATGTCCAAGATCTTTATGAACCTAAATCGAGGATGAAATGGCTACTATTTCTCTTCTTTTCTTATCATATTAAAGTCTGCTGAAAATCAGTTACTTGGTTTGTTAAAACTTAATTTATTAGAGGCAGCTAGATAGCACAGTGAATAGAATACCAGCCCTGAAGTCAAGAGAACCTGAGTTTGAACCTGGCCTCAGACACTTAATGCTTATTAGCTGTGTGGCTCCGGGAAAGTAACTTAAACCCAAATGCCTCATCAAAAAAAAAAAAAAAAAAAAAAAAAAAAAAAGGTAGTTACTGATACAGGGCAGCTAGAAGTGGAATGAGGAAGACTTGAATTCAAATCTGTTCTCAAATATTTACTAGTTGTGTAACACCCCCCCCCCCGCAAAAAAAAAAAAGAATAAATAAGAGTTAGTTATTCATGACTCTGATTTATATGGAGAAGAATCATATGTGGCTCTGCTCCAAATCACAATGATGATGATAAGTAGCATTAATAGAGCACTTTAAGTTTTGAAAAGCTCTTTACAAATATTAAATCATCCTCACAATGACCTTATGAGGTGGATGCTACTATGATTTCCATTTTATATGAAGAAATTAAAGGCAGCTGGGAGTCACCTACATAGTAAAGGTTTGATGCTGGGTTCTTCCTGACTCAGTCTAATGCTCTTTACAATGCACCACCAAGTCATTACCACCAATTTAGCACTCCTTTTGTAGAATGATCAGGGACCCTTGTTGTGATTAACAAAAGATATTTGGAATCTTTAGCTTTCTAACTAGGATACTGGCTGGAGCTCTGGAATAGAGATATGATGTCCTCATCACATGGCTTAAATAATTTTTTTTTTTTTTTCCTGCTGGTTGATTAGTCACCTGGGAAATTCATTTCAGGACATTCACTTTTTCAAACTTCAGAAAAATCAAAACCTTTTATATCAATAAGGTTTTAAAAAAAAAACCTTTGGTCATTACTGATGCAACCCTTGTCAAGTCGTCATTCAGGATATTGACTGTGTCCAAGTGCTTAGCGAAACCACAAGCTAGAGCAATTACTTCTGCCAAAAACAACAATATTCATGAAAATAATTACCTGATCTGATAGGAACTAGTGTTTTGCTGTCATCTCAAATCTACTATCAGTGTTGGGTATGTGATTAAGTATTCATAGACTTAATCCACTTTAATATCTTGAGTATTTGACTCCTGGGGCTACAGAGTGAAATCTGATCAATAATACTGCATATATGCCAAGACCCAAGCAAAGGAAGGCAATTACAGCCAAGGGAAGCCACAGTCTCATTAAGGGAGCATTTGTTGCTGAGAGAGGTGAGTTTTTAAAAGCCCCATTTGGGAACTCACTTGGCCCTGACTCTTCTAGAGTTTAGAAGCTAAGAGAAAAAAAAAAGAAGAAGAAGAAAGCAAGTAGTGATTTCTTTCACTGATCTTTTTAAAACATCAAAATTATCAAACAGTTATTTTTATTTAAAAGATGAACACTCTAGAGAGCTATTAAGCTATAACTTTTTTTTTTTTAATTTAATGACTTCAGAGAAAATGGCTTGAATGAATGGATGAAATTTCTAGTTTTTCAGTCTTTGGAACTGGAATTTATTTGTTCCTTTATTCATTCAATGAACAAATCCATTGATTAGCTGACTTTTATGACTTCAGTATCCATGTCTTAGCACCATGCTCTTCACGAGGCAGAGCCTTCATAAATATTTGTAGGATAAATGTATGGATTCAAGAAGATATTATCCCTTTTTTAAAAGAGTAGTTAAAGTTCATGAAGATGAGCTCTCTAGAACCTCCCAGTTGTAGCCATGTTTCCATTCAATTTATTGTGCCTAGAGCAGCCAGCATGAGCCTACTGAAGCCAAGATTTGGTTTCCATGAGGGTCATCTGGCTTTGCTCTGTTCTAAAGGTAGCACCTTTGGTCCATTTTGATCTCTTGATTGTGCTTATGAAGGGAGGGGAAAAAGAATTTAGGTGACCCAGAGGCTACCCTATTGCCAGGACCAGGTCATCACCCTCCCCCTATCCTGCTTCCCTGCCCAAAAAAATGAGGTAATTATTAGCTCTTGTGCCCCATGTTCCTCCATTAAAATCCTTCTGTATCTATCAGGATGTGGAGGTGACCCTAGATTCTCAAAGGCTAAGCCAGAGGAACAAAACTCTGGAAAATTAAATCAAATGGGAAAAGCTTTGAGAACAAGTGTTGAAATAGTTTGCATATCCAGGTACTTGCTCTGTTTTAAGTTGAATTTGCGATTAATTAATTGAATCTATCTAACTGTATGTTGTCTATCTAGCCACAGTCAAAGAATCTCTATGAATTTTGGTTGTGGTATGTACTGGCAGAGTAGCTATGCTGTTGAAGTCCTTTAGTGATACTCATGTAGATATTTCTTAGAAATGCTTAAGAACTGCTCACTTGGATATAGTAGCTAATGGACTCAAACAAATGATTTTTAGAGATCCTAAAATTCATCTAATATTCTATTATCAGATTTTTGAATATTTCATCTATGACTATGAAACTTTCTTTCCTTACCCCATCCCCCTTTTCCACTTTTCCCCTTTCCTATTCTTTTGTAGCATTCCCTATGCATTCTAGGAACAGGTCTCTAAACACTCATTCCTCCTTTTGTTCTTAATCAAGGGGAGTGACTATTTCCTCTCCCTTTGGAATGTAAAATCCAAGGAGAGGAAGTTTAAGTCATTCAGGATGCTAAAAAGGGCCTATACATTGAAGTTGAAGCAAGTGAATCAGCAAATAAAAATGGAGATTTTTACTTATATTTTCTATTTTCTATAGACACTTTGAGGGCAAGAGCTATGTCACATATCTTTATATATTCACCACATATTGCAGTGACTCACATATACTAAGGACTCAATAATTATTTGTTGTTGCTTGATTGCTTGGTACTGATCTTAGATAAAAGGGTAATGCTTAAAATCTTGGACTCTTGAGAGTGTTAGTATCTAAAGTAGTCTGTAAAGGGGGTAGGGGTGGGGAAAGTCAATTGGGCACTTTAGGGCAAGTACATGTTTGAATCACCAACTACTTTCTGGACTTGTTTAAGTCATGACAGAGTTTTCATTAGCCCCTGGAGTTTGTGAGAAGCATGGTAAAAGCAACTGGGCCCTGGGTATAGTGAAGGTGGGAGTGGGAGTTGAGAGCTTTTATTTATCCTTCATTTTTGAAGAGAAATGATATTGGTAGAGGGTTTGCTATGATTTAAATAAGACAGAGCTTCAGGAAGTTGTCAACTTCATTTTCTCTTCCAGAGTTATTGGAGATCAGTGACAAGAAAGACAGGATGACTGGCAATGGCCTGGGATGTAGCAGAAGACCATCTTTGATGTCTGACCAAGCTCTAACCACTTCACAGCACCTGCTCTAGCCACCTTCATGGTCTTTGGAAAAATTTGCTCTCATTTGCTCATTCAACCCTGCTAATTCACCAACAAGTCTATGTTTTAGTCCATCTGCCAAGATAGGTGTGACCACTGTGCATGCTTCTTGGAGCCATAGGTGAGGGTTGACACGCCCAATGGAAATTGAGCAGTCCTGAAAAGAGCTTGGCAAACCCTCACACATCTCTTTGAATACTCCACATATCTCAAGTGGATCGAGAGCTTGTGTTGACTTGAGTGGTATATGAAGGACAAGATGGGGAATAGAAGTTATATGAAGCAGAATTGTTTTAGCCTAAGTAAGGGAGGAAGAAACACTAGGAGCTTCAATATCCCATTTGTGTAAGAGTATGAAGCTGGAAGGGAGAAGATAAGAGAAGGTGAATTGAGATATTGAGTTGGTGTATAAAACAGATAAATACAAAGTAAATTTATTTTTTCAGAGAACTGCTAACAATCAGAGTAATTAAGAAAGATCTTTGTAGGATAAACTAGGGATTTAAAAAGGCAGAAGTCTATATCTTATGCTAGGTAGAATAGACCTATTAAAGCTTCTGAAGCAGTAATAACCCTCAGATTTGTACTTTAGGAAGCTCAATTTGGTAGTTCTATGGAGGGAGGAAGAACATTCATTCATTCATTTATTTGTTGTTTATTTAATTAATTTAGGGAACAGATATTAAAAACCTAGCTAGGATGAAAAGGCCATGTGGAGAGAAGGGGTAAATAGTTGGTAAAATTGATAAAATTTGGCATGGTTGGATATGGGAAAGTCTCTGAGAGGGAGATTGAAACACTGAAAATGATGAGGAGGTTGAGAATCTGTGTTACTGGAAGAATAGTGATTCTATTGATAGAAAAAAGGAAATTTAGGAATAGAGATTAGTCTAAGCCACAGAGATTCTTAACATTGGTTCATAAAGTTTAATGTTTCAAAATATTTTGATAACTGTGTTTCAATATAATTGGTTTCCTTTATAATCCTATGCATTTTATTTTGTGCATTTTATTATTATCTCCTTATTAATAGTTAAGATTAATAGATTTCACTGGATTGCCAAAAGGGTGCTCTAGGCTTAGGCACAGGAGAAGCATGAAAACTAGATACATAGGTGTGGGAGTCATCTTCAGAGAAATAAGAATTTACCCCATGGTGATGAGATCATCATAGGAGAGTGTAGAGAGAGTAGAGAAGAAGGTTCAGATGGAGTTCTGGATAGGACATGGATGATGAAACTGCAAAAATAATCGAATGATCAATCTGGTAGGAGGAGGATCAGGAAAGAATAGTGTCCCAAAAACCCAGGGAGAAAAAGGATTTAGATAGAGAAGGTAATCATCAATCTAAAGCTGAAAATGACAAGAAGGGTGAGAATATAGTAAAAAAGCCATTGCATGTAGACACTAAGAGATCTTGGTGAGAACAGTTTCAATCAAATGATAGGGACTAAAATCAGATAGCAAAGAGAAGTAATCAGGAGGTGAGAAAGTGAAAACAATATACACACATACACACACATATACACACACATATAGAAGGAGAAATAGAGAATAAAAGTATGGTTAAGAGAAAGGTGTGTATTTTTTTTTTTTTAAGAAGAAAGAAACATGGATGTGCTTATAGACATCAGGGAAGGAGCCTGAGGATAAGAAGACCAGGAAAATTGTGAAAAGAAAGGACATGTTTGAAGAGGAAAGCTCTTAAAAGTGATGAGAGGTGAAGGGCACAAATAGAGTGATCTAGCAAGACAAAGCTTTGCTTCTTTTGCACTGAAACTAAGGAGAGATGGAGGTTGGTGTTGTGGTCTTTGTAAAATACTAATAATTCACATTTATGCAGGACTTCAAAGTTTGCAAAGTGCTTTACAAACATTGTCCTATATGTGCATAGATCTTATTTGATCTTTACAATAGCTCTCAGCACAGTGTCTTGCACATAGCAGGCTCTTAATAGATGCTAATTGATTGTGTAATAAGAATTTGGCCCATATTACAAGTATTGTTTCCCCAATTTATAGATAAGAACCTGATGCTGAGAGGTTAAGTAATTTGCCCCAAATCATACAGAAAGTAAGAGTCATGAATCCCAGGTCTTTCTGACTCTAAATTTAGAATTTTCTCATGTATAAAAGAAAATTTGTTCAGGAGGCATGAAGACACCCATGGTTCTAGGCAATACTTCATCTATTGTGGCAGTGTGGCTGTTAGTGAAAAATCCCTAACACAATGCTGGAAGAAGGAAAATAAGGTATGATTCCATTTTAAACATTTTTTTTTTTTTACTGGAAGGAAAAGCTATATCCAGAATGGAGATTTACTTTAAATACCTGGGCCTATGGACAAATCACCAACATGTCATTTTTTTTTTTTCCCACTAAAAGGATACACACAGACTATCCAAGTTCTTATTTTTCTTGACAAAACAGTACACAAACTTGCTTCTTCCTTATTGGACATTTTTCCATACTGTAGACTGCCTCGGCATCAAAACTTTTATATTATAGCAACCTTTAAATATTAACAAATTGTACTAGCAAACAAGACCATATGGTGCTTTTCAAAGGCTTTAAAGAGGCTGGCTAATTAATTGCTTGACACTCCCTGAATCTCAAGATTGGCTACTCATTTTACTCTAGGCAAGGCAAAATCCTTCCTTTCATTGTTGTCTCCAAATACCTTCCATATATGTATGAAACCCCAAATTCCTTCCCTTTGATTAATTTTAATTAAATTAATTTTAATTATATATGTACACATTTGCATATATTTCACCATAAATACTTTTTTTTTTTTTTTTTTTTTTAAGAACGAAAGAATAGCAATTCCAAAATGTGAGAATTACTGACATAGTTTCCTGACATTTTAGCCAGGAGACAAAAGTATCATGAAGGAAGGGACTAGGTCTTATTGAAACTTGATATTTTTCCCATGATCTAGCACGGAGCTCTGCCCATAATAACTATATAATAAATGCTTGCTATTGAACTCATGGCCTTGAATTATCATTGTCATTTTTTGTGTATTCCCCATTAGCCTGAAAGTCTAAGAAAGGACAAAAATGTTTCCTACTTCTGCCTCTCTCTGATTTCTAAAACAGAACCAGAACATAGTAGGTTCTTGATAAATCGTTGTTACTTTTAATTGAACTTGATATTCCCTCTAAAGGGTATGTCATACTTTACCATCTGGCTTGAGCATCCCAAACTGGGAAAACTGGACTTCTTGGCTATGTCCCTTCCTGTAATATTTCTAACTGGGCCACAAACTTCCCCATCCCCACCCTACCCCTACTTTTCTTTTCCCACTTGGCTTCTTTAAAGTTATGCTAAAATTAATCCCCTAAATGACCTTCCATCAAATAAGCTCTTGATTTGGTATCAGGCTACTATTTCCATTAGTGCCCTTTCTGTCATGGTCGATGATGGTTTGTATCCCTGCATTATTGAGCCTGAGAGCTTATTATTTATGAGCCATTACAGACCATCCTGAGGCACAGGGCCCTTTTAAACATCCTTTGTGTATGCTGCAGTTTTCTCCCTCCTCTTGGGTGTTTCTTTCCCCCACTTAATTCACATATAGCCTGTGTAATTGAAGTCTGGAGAGGTATTATTTGAGTGGCTCTGAAGACGATGCCAGGTTGAGACCACCCACCTCATTTCCCCTCCCTAGGCAACTACCTTCTTGCTTAAAACAAGTCAGACCTGTTGGCATCTGCAAAGACCCATTTACCATCTGTCTTTGGGCCTCAGCCCTGGTGACTGGTGAGTGATCATGTCATGTCTTGCATTTTTGCTGAGGTGGCTCTGGACAAGGACCTGTTTGGAACAAACTTTAAATCCACAAAGCAAGTGGGCTTCCCTATTGGAAAGTTAAATATATATATTCATGACAGCCATTGGAATATGAGGAAATATGAGGTTCTGTGTGATTTGTTTTATGTTTTCTGTCTCTCTCTATATCTCTCTTTTTGTGTCTGTATTTAGCAAATATTTATTAAACACCTAGTGTGGGCAGAAATCTGTGCTGGAACACATTCAAAGTTTTGATAATACCTATACCCTGCCTTCATGCTGCTTATAGTTTCCAGCTAGATCTTTGGAAGACAGTCAGTGAATCTCAAGCCTTTTGGAACTGCTATTCTTTCTTCAAAAAAATGTATGTGGATAGATATGAACAAATATGTGCATGTATAAAGCAAATTTAATCTTCCTCCTCCCTCCTTCTCTCTCTTATGCCTCTCTCTTTTTCTTTCTTTCTTTGTCTCTGCACTCTGTCTACTTTCCCAGTGATTGTCTGGCATTCAATTTACAAAGAGAATCCAGAGCCATCTGGAGATGCTGGATTAACCTGACTGACATATGCTAAGATACACAGGATAGAAAGATGTTGGGCAAAGGGACCAATTTGTTAATTTAATTAAATCTCAAGTAACTGAAAACCCAGCAGGATCTCTGTGAAGCCTATTAACTGCTCTGAGTCTTATTAACCTCTGGGGTTGGGCTCTGCAGAGCACCAAACCTCTATGCTCTAAACAGGGATTCCAAATATTATGGGAATATGATCCCAATGTGGCAAGGTGCCTTTTTCTACCCTAGTGTTGGTGTCCAGTTCTGCCCAAAGAAGAGTTGTCTTATCTGATTTTTTTTGCATTTGCTACTAGCAGTTGTGGGAAATGTTCTAAGATTATAGCTGTAAGTCTCAGTATAGAGATCATACATAGCAGTGAGGGGATAGCACCACTAAGTCACTCATTTGGTTAGAATCTAGTCTAATGGCTCTTTTCAACAGCGATGTGATTCAGGCCAGTTCCAATGGTCTTGTGAAGAGAGCCATCTGCACCTAGAGAGAGGACTGTGGGAACTGGGTGTGGATAACATCATACTATTTCACTCTATTTTTTGTTGTTTGTTTGCATTTTGTTTTCTTTCTCATTTTTTTTCCCCTTTTTGATCTGATTTTTCTTGTGCAGCATGATAATTGTGGAACTAAGCAAGAAGAATTGCACATGTTTAACATATTGGATTACTTGGCATTTAGGGGAGGGGGTGGAGGGAAGGGAAGGAAAAAAATTTGGAACACAAAGTTTTGCAAAGGTGAATGTTGAAATTATCTGTGCATATTTTTTAAAAATAAAAAGTTTTAATAAAAAGAATTGACAATAAAAAAAGAATCTAGTCTAATTATTCCAAGATCGTAGGTTTGGGTCTTTTCTATGTGACATTTCCATTGACTGACTGCCCCCAATAATCCAAAAGAGGGTTTCACAAAATAATGGAATCGTCAGATATATTTAACTATATGGATTGTTGTCAGCAAGGTGTTTTTAAGCAGTTCAAATTTGCCATAGCTTTCCTTCCAAAGACTAAGCATCCTTTAAATTTTATGGCTGCAGTTAAAGTCTGCCATGATCTCTGAGCCCAAGAATATAAAATCTGACACTGCTTCCATTTCTTCTCTACTTCTATTTGCCAGGAAGTAATTGGATTAGTTGCCAAGATTTTAGAAATTTTTAAAATGTTAATCTTCAGCTTTTACATTTTTCTTTTGCTCTCATCAAGCAGTTTCTTAATTCTCTACTTTCTTACATCAGAATGGTATTGTCTGCATATCTGAGATTTTGGATATTTCTCTCAGTAATCTTAATTCCAGCTCTTTTTTCCCTGAGGCAATTGGGGTTAGTGACTTGCCCAGGGTCACACATAGAGGAAGTATAAAGTGTTTGAGGCCAGATTTGAACTCAAGTCTTCCTGATTTCAGGGCTGGTGCTCTGTCCACTTCACCACCTAGCTGCCCCTTAATTCCAGATCTTGATTTATCCAGTCCTTATTTCACATGAGGTATTGTGCATATAAATTAAATAAATAAATAAGGTGACAATATAGAACCGTGTAATACTCATTTTCCAAAATGATATCTATTCAAATCCAAAGCACTAGGCAACAGGATAGATATTTATTAAGTTATAGTTTTTGTTGTCCAAGAGAGAAAAAAACATGTGTGCAAGATAAGCATGATAAATATAGATTATACAGGAGAAGAGAGATTGTTGTGGGCTGGGTTGATTAGGAAAAATTTCATGAAAAGATTTGAGCTAGAGCTTCAAGGATAAGATTTCAATATGTAGAGAGGACTATGTCAAATAGATTTGAGTAGTATCAATAAAGATTTGGATGTTTCAAGATTCAAAACATGAACAGGACTATTATGGGTTAGAAGAATCAGGTAGGATTTACTTATGAGCCACTCACAGAATGTAATAATACCCCATAAGAAGCAAACCTCCTCTTATACTATCCCCATGACTCACTGTGCTGCCTTGGGTGGAGTCTGGTAGAGTTTGTTCTCATGTATCATTTCTCATTAAGTTCTTCTGTCAATGCCATGTTCCTTGGCTCTTGCTGATCGTCTCTGCTCCCTATAGACTTTGGTTATTGTGCCTCATTGGTTCTCCCATTGGTTCTTCTGCTTCTTGCCTCTTGGTTTGATGTTTTTTACATAGTTCAAGACTTCAGCTTATGATTTTCATCTCCTTCACTCAGGAACCTGGTATTCAGGAAACAAGTATCTAAGCTTTGTTTTGTTTTTAAAGAGATTCCCTGAACTCCACATCTCTGTGATGCTCAAAGTTTCTTTAAAAGTAATCATCTTCTATGAACCATTACATAGAATTCCCAATCCCTCTATTTTTGTCCACCTGCATTTTTGATTTCCTTCACAAGCTAATTGTACACTATTTCAAAGTCTGATTCTTTTTGTACAGCAAAATAACTGTTTGGACATGTATATATGTATATATTGTATTTAACTTATACTTTAACATATTTAACATGTATTGGTCAACCTGCCATCTGGGGGAAAGAGTGGGGGGAAGGAGGGGAAAAACTAGAACAAAAAGTTTTGTAATTGTCAATGCTGAAAAATTACCCATGCACATATCTTATAAATAAAAAGCTATAACAATAAAAAAAACTTAAAAAAAATAAATAAAATAAAAGTAATCATATTGTAGGCCGAGTGAATATAATAAAGACGACAATACTACCTGAACTAATCTATTTATTTAGTGCTATACCAATCAGACCTGCAAGAAATTATTTTAATGACATAGAAATAATAACAAAATTCATATGGAAGAACAAAAGGTCAAAAATTTCAAGGGAATTAATGAAAAAAAAAATCAAATAAAGATGGCCTAGCTATACCTGGATTAGAGTACTAAAACTATATTACAAAGTAGCAGTCACCAAAACCATTTGGTATTGCCTAAGAAATAGATTTGATCAGTGGAATAAATTAGGTTCACAGGACAAAATAGTCAAAAACTATAGCAATCTAGTGTTTGACAAACCCAAAGATCCCAACTTTTGGGATAAGAATTCACTATTTGACAAAAACTGGTGGGAAAACTGGCAATTAGTATGGCAGAAATTAGGCATGGACCCATATACCAGGATAAGTTCAAAATGGGTCCATGATTTAGGCATAAAGAATGAAATTATAAATAAATTAGAAGAACATAGGATAGTTTACCTCTCAGACTTGTGGAGGAGGAAGGAATTTGTGACCAAAGAAGAGCTAGAGATCATTATTGATCACAAAATAGAAAATTTTGATATATCAAATTAAAAAGCCTTTGTACAAACAAAACTAATGCAGACAAGATTAGAAGGGAAGCAATAAACTGGGAAAACATTTTTATAGTTAAAAGTTCTGATAAAGGTCTCATTTCCAAAATATATAGAGAATTGAATCTAATTTATAAGAAATGATCAAAGGATATGAATAGACAATTTTCAAATGATGAAATTGAAACTATTTCTACTCATACGAAAGGGTGTTCCAAATCACTATTGATCAGAGAAATGCAAATTAAGACAATTCTGAGATACAACTACACACCTGTCAGATTGGCTAAGATGACAGGAAAAAATAATGATGAATATTGGAGGGGATGCAGGAAAACTGGGGCACTGATGCATTGTTGGTGGAGTTGTGAACTAATCCAACCATTCTGGAGAGCAATCTGGAATTATGCCCCAAACGTTATCAAATTGTGCATGCCCTTTGATCCAGCAGTGTTACTACTGGGCTTATATCCCAAAGAGATCTTAAAGAAGGGAAAGGGACCTGTATGTGCCAAAATGTTCGTGGCAGCCCTTTTTGTAATGGCTAGAAACTGGAAAATGAATGGATGCCCATCAATTGGAGAATGGTTGGATAAATTATGGTATATGAAGGTTATGGAATAGTATTGCTCTGTAAGAAATGACCAGCAGGAGGAATACAGAGAGGCTTGGAGAGACTTACATCAACTGATGCTGAGTGAAATGAGCAGAACCAGGAGATCATTATAAACTTCAACAAAAATATTGTATGAGGATGTACTCCAATAGAAGTGCATATCTTCGACAAAGAGAAGATCTAATTCAGTTACAATTGATCAATGATGGACAAGAATCAGCTACATCCAGAGAAGGAACACTGGGAAATGAGTGTAAACTGTTTGCATTTTTGTTTTTCTTCCCAGGTTATTTTTACCTTTTGAATCCAATTCTCCCTGTGCAACAAGAGGACTATTTGGTTCTGCACATATATATTGTATTTAGGATATAACATATTTAACATGTATAAGATTGCCTGCCATCTAGGGGAGGGAGTGGAGGAAGGGAAGGGAAAAGTCGGAACAGAAGTGAGTGCAAAGGATAATGTTTTAAAAAATTACCCATGCATATGTACTGTCAAAAAAAGTTATAATAAAAAAAGTAAACATCTTGGATGTAGCTCTTTTCAACAATGAGATGATTGAGGCCAGTTCCAATAGACTTGTGATGGAAAGAGTCATCTATACCCACACAGAGGACTGTGGGAATTGAGTGTGGTTTACAACATAGCATTTTCATTATTTTTGTTGTAGTTTGCTTGAATTTTATTTCTTTGTCATTTATTTTATTTTTTGATCTGATTTTTCTTGTGCAGCAAGATAATTGTATAAATATGTATGCCTATATTAGATTCAACATATATTTTTTACCATATTCAACATTTATTGGATTATATACCATCTAGGGGAGGGGATGAAGAGAAGGGGAGGAAAATGGGAACACAAGATTTTTTTAAGGGTCAATGTTAAAAAATTATCCTTGCATATATTTTGAAAATAAAAAATTTCAATTAAAAATAAATTTAAAAAATAAAAGTCTTCATAGCTCAAGTCTCACTCAATGGAATTCTGTTCTGAGGATGTAGAATTAGGAAGGCCTGGAATGAATTTTGTCCATGATAATTTATTAGCAATGTAGGCATGCCACTTAATCTGTCATCCACAAATTTGTCATTTGTATAAGGGGAATAATGTTTATAGTCTCTGGCTCGTAAGATTACTGAAGACTCAGATGACCAGTCTATAGAAATGTCAGCTATCATTATTATGTCTCCCTTCCCATATAAATTCATAATGAGCCAATATCTTTTGCCTCTTCTCTTTCTCAGCATCCAAGTGATGTTTGGTGTCCTCCTTGCTTCAGTACTAATTTCTTGGGGCTGGGTGGTAAAGTCTGGGAAGGCATCTTTGTGCTTGCCTCAATTTTTCCTCCATCCATCCACCTTCCTTCCATTCCCAGGATATCTGAGCTAGATTAGTCAATTTATCCCAGAGCTGCTTTATAAAATGCTTCTAGAAGGGAGGAAGAATGGAGCCAGTATATATACCTGTGCTTAGGGGATTAGTGGAGAGATATTTAATTCCCTCTACCCAAGCTACTGAACTGTGAGTATTGAAGAAGTGAGGAGGGCTCACAGCAGAAATATGTTGCAATTGAGAGGCAAGAAAGGGATTCAGAATATTCCTATCCTTAGAAACATTGGCTGTCTGAAGTTGGGGGATGGATGAGGGAAGGTTTGTCTTCAGGATAGAGGCTGAGGACGGAAGCATAACCAGCCACAGTACTGTAGATATATATAAGATCTATGTAAGTCAAATGCTTGTAACTTGGAGATGTCCTGTACTGTGTTATTTCCTGTATAAGTATACATTTGTATGTTTTAGCTAAATAAGCTTCTTAAGGGCAGGAACTGGGTCTGCCACTTCTTTGTCTCCTTTAAACTCCTGGCACAAGATTGAGCCAGGAGTAGGTGTCAAATAAATATTGATGGGATTGAATTTAGTTAAACCCAGTTTCAGAGTATGACCCTGTATTTTTTTTTACCTCTGCCAATGTCAGTCTTGCTTGGATTGTGCAGACAAAATAGTCAAAGCATGTAATTTTCCAAACTGGCTCACTGACATCTCTGGAAAGTCAAGACAGGAGGGAGACAGAGCCTGGTCAAAATCTCATATGTTTTCAAATTCTCTGCTTGACATAAAGAGAGACTCTGTGGCTCCTACTTCCCAATTGGCATGTACAAGATTAGCTTCCTCTCAAGGCCACAGCAGGTAGTCAGATTCCTGGTCCCTCTCCCCCAATCTATATCCTCCATATGGGCCCATTCGTTGGGGGAACACACAGGCTTCATTCATGACTCTTCACTCTGACCATGAAAAGCCAAAGATTTGGCAGAAAACGAAAATCTACTTTGTCAGATTCCCTAAAGATGAGAGAGTCTGGAGTAATTGTTTAAAACTGTAATTAGCATTTACCAGGCATTGAAGACAACATCTTGGATCTTCAGTTCCTTAGGTCTTATAGAATCAGAGCAACAGACTTCCTGGTTGACTAGCTGCTGGAAGGAATGACAACATCCAAGCCTGGGAAACACAGAGGAGTTCAAAGAGAGGTTATTGTAACTCCATTCTGCTCACCCCCTTTTCTAACTCTCTCG